>NC_134358.1:300000-573394 GCF_048569485.1 Anomaloglossus baeobatrachus | reverse complement strand
TGCCAGAAGTGCGAGACATAATATCGCCCGGAGCAGGGGATTATCATCATCACCCGTTACCGGGGTCGTAATGGAATCGTCCACTGTTTGTGTCTACTGCTGAGCCGAGAGTAACCCCTGCGTGTCCGGAAGGAGAGCAGAGACCCCTCCCCCCGAGAACACAGGTCATTACTCATCACTGACGTCATACACAGCCACCAATCAGAAATAAACGACCTGCCAGTAACCCCTCTGTGTCCGGCGAGCAGAACCAGAGCCAAGACACAGCGGGCACTACCATGCTCGGGTGCTCAGTACTGGTAACTAGTGATGAGCGGGCACTACCATGCTCGGGTGCTCAGTACTGGTAACTAGTGATGAGCGGGCACTACCATGCTCGGGTGCTCAGTACTGGTAACTAGTGATGAGCGGGCACTACCATGCTCGGGTGCTCAGTACTGGTAACTAGTGATGAGCGGGCACTACCATGCTCGGGTGCTCAGTACTGGTAACTAGTGATGAGCGGGCACTACCATGCTCGGGGGCTCAGTACTGGTAACTAGTGATGAGCGGGCACTACCATGCTCGGGTGCTCAGTACTGGTAACTAGTGATGAGTGGACATTACCATGCTCGGGTGCTCAGTACTGGTAACTAGTGATGAGCGGGCACTACCATGCTCGGGTGCTCAGTACTGGTAACTAGTGATGAGCGGGCACTACCATGCTCGGGTGCTCAGTACTGGTAACTAGTGATGAGCGGGGCACTACCATGCTCGGGTGCTCAGTACTGGTAACTAGTGATGAGCGGGCACTACATGCTCGGGTGCTCAGTACTGGTAACTAGTGATGAGCGGGCACTACCATGCTCGGGTGCTCAGTACTGGTAACTAGTGATGATCGGGCACTACCATGCTCGGGGGCTCAGTACTGGTAACTAGTGATGAGCGGGCACTACCATGCTCGGGTGCTCAGTACTGGTAACTAGTGATGAGTGGACATTACCATGCTCGGGTGCTCAGTACTGGTAACTAGTGATGAGCGGGCACTACCATGCTCGGGTGCTCAGTACTGGTAACTAGTGATGAGCGGGCACTACCATGCTCGGGGGCTCAGTACTGGTAACTAGTGATGAGCGGGCACTACCATGCTCGGGTGCTCAGTACTGGTAACTAGTGATGAGCGGGCACTACCATGCTCGGGTGCTCAGTACTGGTAACTAGTGATGAGCGGGCACTACCATGCTCGGGTGCTCAGTACTGGTAACTAGTGATGAGCGGGCACTACCATGCTCGGGGGCTCAGTACTGGTAACTAGTGATGAGCGGGCACTACCATGCTCGGGTGCTCAGTACTGGTAACTAGTGATGAGTGGACATTACCATGCTCGGGTGCTCAGTACTGGTAACTAGTGATGAGCGGGCACTACCATGCTCGGGTGCTCAGTACTGGTAACTAGTGATGAGCGGGCACTACCATGCTCGGGGGCTCAGTACTGGTAACTAGTGATGAGCGGGCACTACCATGCTCGGGTGCTCAGTACTGGTAACTAGTGATGAGCGGGCACTACCATGCTCGGGTGCTCAGTACTGGTAACTAGTGATGAGTGGGCACTACCATGCTCGGGTGCTCTGTACTGGTAACTAGTGATGAGTGGGCACTATCATGCTCAGGTGCTCTGTACTGGTAACTAGTGATGAGTGGACATTACCATGCTCGGGTGCTCAGTACTGGTAACTAGTGATGAGCGGGCACTACCATGCTCAGGTGCTCAGTACTGGTAACTAGTGATGAGTGGGCACTACCATGCTCGGGTACTCAGTACTGGTAACTAGTGATGAGCGGGCACTACCATGCTCAGGTGCTCAGTACTGGTAACTAGTGATGAGCGGGCACTACCATGCTCGGGTACTCAGTACTGGTAACTAGTGATGAGCGGGCACTACCATGCTCGGGTGCTCAGTACTGGTAACTAGTGATGAGCGGGCACTACCATGCTCGGGGGCTCAGTTCTGGTAACTAGTGATGAGCGGGCACTACCATGCTCGGGTGCTCAGTACTGGTAACTAGTGATGAGCGGGCACTACCATGCTCGGGTGCTCAGTACTCGTAACTAGTGATGAGCGGGCACTACCATGCTCGGGTGCTCAGTACTGGTAACTAGTGATGAGCGGGCACTACCATGCTCGGGTGCTCTGTACTGGTAACTAGTGATGAGTGAGCACTACCATGCTCGGGTGCTCAGTACTGGTAACTAGTGAAGAGCGGGCACTACCATGCTCGGGTGCTCAGTACTGGTAACTAGTGATGAGTGGACATTACCATGCTCGGGTGCTCAGTACTGGTAACTAGTGATGAGCGGGCACTACCATGCTCGGGTGCTCAGTACTGGTAACTAGTGATGAGCGGGCACTACCATGCTTGGGGGCTCAGTACTGGTAACTAGTGATGAGCGGGCACTACCATGCTCGGGTGCTCAGTACTGGTAACTAGTGATGAGCGGGCACTACCATGCTCGGGTGCTCAGTACTGGTAACTAGTGATGAGTGGGCACTACCATGCTCGGGTGCTCTGTACTGGTAACTAGTGATGAGTGAGCACTACCATGCTCGGGTGCTCAGTACTCGTAACTAGTGATGAGCGGGCACTACCATGCTCGGGTGCTCAGTACTGGTAACTAGTGATGAGTGGGCACTACCATGCTCGGGTGCTCTGTACTGGTAACTAGTGATGAGTGGGCACTATCATGCTCAGGTGCTCTGTACTGGTAACTAGTGATGAGTGGACATTACCATGCTCGGGTGCTCAGTACTGGTAACTAGTGATGAGCGGGCACTACCATGCTCAGGTGCTCAGTACTGGTAACTAGTGATGAGTGGGCACTACCATGCTCGGGTACTCAGTACTGGTAACTAGTGATGAGCGGGCACTACCATGCTCAGGTGCTCAGTACTGGTAACTAGTGATGAGCGGGCACTACCATGCTCGGGTACTCAGTACTGGTAACTAGTGATGAGCGGGCACTACCATGCTCGGGTGCTCAGTACTGGTAACTAGTGATGAGCGGGCACTACCATGCTCGGGGGCTCAGTACTGGTAACTAGTGATGAGCGGGCACTACCATGCTCGGGTGCCCAGTACTGGTAACTAGTGATGAGCGGGCACTACCATGCTCGGGTGCTCAGTACTCGTAACTAGTGATGAGCGGGCACTACCATGCTCGGGTGCTCAGTACTGGTAACTAGTGATGAGTGAGCACTACCATGCTCGGGTGCTCAGTACTCGTAACTAGTGATGAGCGGGCACTACCATGCTCGGGTGCTCAGTACTGGTAACTACTGATGAGCGGGCACTACCATGCTCGGGTGCTCAGTACTGGTAACTAGTGATGAGCGGACACTACCATGCTCAGGTGCTCAGTACTGGTAACTAGTGATGAGCGGGCACTACCATGCTCGGGTGCTCTGTACTGGTAACTAATGATGAGTGAGCACTACCATGCTCGGGTGCTCTGTACTGGTAACTAGTGATGAGCGGGCACTACCATGCTCGGGTGCTCTGTACTGGTAACTAGTGATGAGCGGGCACTACCATGCTCGGGTGCTCAGTACTGGTAACTAGTGATGAGCAGGCACTACC
Source organism: Anomaloglossus baeobatrachus (assembly GCF_048569485.1). NCBI lineage: Eukaryota > Metazoa > Chordata > Amphibia > Anura > Aromobatidae > Anomaloglossus > Anomaloglossus baeobatrachus. The sequence goes on along the minus strand of NC_134358.1, from coordinate 569,779 downwards.
ATGCTCGGGTGCTCAGTACTGGTAACTAGTGATGAGTGGGCACTACCATGCTCGGGTGCTCAGTACTGGTAACTAGTGATGAGCGGGCACTACCATGCTCGGGTGCTCTGTACTGGTAACTAATGATGAGTGAGCACTACCATGCTCGGGTGCTCTGTACTGGTAACTAGTGATGAGCGGGCACTACCATGCTCGGGTGCTCTGTACTGATAACTACTGATGAGTGGGCACTACCATGCTCGGGTGCTCAGTACTGGTAACTAGTGATGAGCGGGCACTACCATGCTCGGGTGCTCAGTACTGGTAACTAGTGATGAGCAGGCACTACCATGCTCAGGTGCTCTATACTGGTAACTAGTGATGACCGGGCACTACCATGCTCGGGTGCTCTGTACTGGTAACTAGTGATGAGCGGGCACTACCATGCTCGGGTGCTCAGTACTGGTAACTAGTGATGAGTGGGCACTACCATGCTCGGGTGCTCAGTACTGGTAACTAGTGATGAGCGGGCACTACCATGCTCAGGTGCTCAGTACTGGTAACTAGTGATGAGCGGGCACTACCATGCTCGGGTGCTCAGTACTCGTAACTAGTGATGAGCGGGCACTACCATGCTCGGGTGCTCTGTACTGATAACTAGTGATGAGTGGGCACTACCATGCTCGGGTGCTCAGTACTGGTAACTAGTGATGAGCGGGCACTACCATGCTCGGGTGCTCAGTACTGGTAACTAATGATGAGCGGGCACTACCATGCTCGGGTGCTCTGTACTGGTAACTAGTGATGAGCGGGCACTACCATGCTCGGGTGCTCAGTACTGGTAACTAGTGATGAGCGGGCACTACCATGCTCAGGTGCTCTGTACTGGTAACTAGTGATGAGCGGGCACTACCATGCTCGGGGGCTCTGTACTGGTAACTAGAGATGAGCGGGCATTGTCATGCTCAGGTGCTCAGTACTGGTAACTAGTGATGAGCGGGCACTACCATACTCGGGTGCTCAGTACTGGTAACTAGTGATGAGTGGGCACTATCATGCTCGGGTGCTCAGTACTGGTAACTAGTGATGAGCGGGCACTACCATGCTCGGGTGCTCAGTACTGGTAACTAGTGATGAGCAGGCACTACCATGCTCGGGTGCTCAGTACTGGTAACTAGTGATGAGCGGGCATTACCATGCTCGGGTGCTCTGTACTGGTAACTAGTGATGAGCGGGCACTACCATGCTCGGGTGCTCTGTACTGGTAACTAGTGATGAGTAGGCATTATCATGCTCGGGTGCTCAGTACTGGTAACTAGTGATGAGCGGGCATTACCATGCTCGGGTGCTCTGTACTGGTAACTAGTGATGAGTGGGCACTACCATGCTCAGGTGCTCTGTACTGGTAACTAGTGATGAGTAGGCATTATCATGCTCGGGTGCTCGGTACGGGTAACTAGTGATGAGCGGGCAATACCATGCTCAGGTGCTCTGTACTGGTAACTAGTGATGAGCGGGCACTACCATGCTCGGGTGCTCTGTACTGGTATCTAGTGATGAGCGGGCACTACCATGCTCGGGTGCTCAGTACTGGTAACTAGTGATGAGTGGGCACTACCATGCTCGGGTGCTCAGTACTGGTAACTAGTGATTAGCGGGCACTACCATGCTCGGGTGCTCAGTACTGGTATCTAGTGATGAGCGGGCACTACCATGCTCAGGTGTTCAGTACTGGTAACTAGTGATGAGCGGGCACTACCATGCTCGGGTGCTCTGTACTGGTAACTAGTGATGAGCGGGCACTACCATGCTCGGGTGCTCTGTACTGGTAACTAGTGATGAGCGGGCACTACCATGCTCGGGTGCTCAGTACTGGTAACTAGTGATGAGCGGGCACTACCATGCTCGGGTGCTCAGTACTGGTAACTAGTGATGAGCGGGCATTACCATGCTCGGGTGCTCAGTACTGGTAACTAATGATGAGTGAGCACTACCATGCTCGGGTGCTCAGTACTGGTAACTAGTGATGAGCGGGCACTACCATGCTCGGGTGCTCAGTACTGGTAACTAGTGATGAGCGAGCACTACCATGCTCGGGTGCTCAGTACTGGTAACTAGTGATGAGCGGGCACTACCATGCTCGGGTGCTCAGTACTGGTAACTAGTGATGAGCGGGCACTACCATGCTCGGGTGCTCTGTACTGGTAACTAGTGATGAGCGAGCACTACCATGCTCGGGTGCTCAGTACTGGTAACTAGTGATGAGCGGGCACTACCATGCTCGGGTGCTCAGTACTGGTAACTAGTGATGAGCGGGCACTACCATGCTCAGGTGCTCAGTACTGGTAACTAGTGATGAGTGAGCACTACCATGCTCGGGTGCTCAGTACTGGTAACTAGTGATGAGTGAGCACTACCATGCTCGGGTGCTCTGTACTGGTAACTAGTGATGAGCGGGCACTACCATGCTCGGGTGCTCTGTACTGATAACTACTGATGAGTGGGCACTACCATGCTCGGGTGCTCAGTACTGGTAACTAGTGATGAGCGGGCACTACCATGCTCAGGTGCTCAGTACTGGTAACTAGTGATGAGCGAGCACTACCATGCTCGGGTGCTCAGTACTGGTAACTAGTGATGAGTGGGCACTACCATGCTCGGGTGCTCAGTACTGGTAACTAGTGATGAGCGGGCACTACCATGCTCGGGTGCTCAGTACTGGTAACTAGTGATGAGCGACCACTACCATGCTCGGGTGCTCAGTACTGGTAACTAGTGATGAGCGGGCACTACCATGCTCGGGTGCTCAGTACTGGTAACTAGTGATGAGCGGGCACTACCATGCTCGGGTGCTCAGTACTGGTAACTAGTGATGAGTGGGCACTACCATGCTCGGGTGCTCAGTACTGGTAACTAGTGATGAGCGGGCACTACCATGCTCGGGTACTCTGTACTGGTAACTAGTGATGAGCGGGCACTACCATGCTCGGGTGCTCAGTACTGGTAACTAGTGATGAGTGGGCACTACCATGCTCGGGTGCTCAGTACTGGTAACTAGTGATGAGTGGGCACTACCATGCTCGGGTGCTCAGTACTGGTAACTAGTGATGAGTGGGCACTACCATGCTCCGGTGCTCAGTACTGGTAACTAGTGATGAGCGGGCACTACCATGCTCGGGTGCTCAGTACTGGTAACTAGTGATGAGCGGGCACTACCATGCTCTGGTGCTCAGTACTGGTAACTAGTGATGAGCGGGCACTACCATGCTCAGGTGCTCTGTACTGGTAACTAGTGATGAGCGGGCACTACCATGCTCGGGTGCTCAGTACTGGTAACTAGTGATGAGTGGGCACTACCATGCTCGGGTGCTCAGTACTGGTAACTAGTGATGAGCGGGCACTACCATGCTCGGGTGCTCAGTACTGGTATCTAGTGATGAGCGAGCACTACCATGCTCAGGTGCTCAGTACTGGTAACTAGTGATGAGCGGGCACTACCATGCTCAGGTGCTCAGTACTGGTAACTAGTGATGAGCGGGCACTACCATGCTCGGGTGCTCAGTACTGGTATCTAGTGATGAGCGAGCACTACCATGCTCAGGTGCTCAGTACTGGTAACTAGTGATGAGCGGGCACTACCATGCTCGGGTGCTCAGTACTGGTAACTAGTGATGAGCGGGCACTACCATGCTCGGGTGCTCAGTACTGGTAACTAGTGATGAGCGGGCACTACCATGCTCAGGTGCTCAGTACTGGTAACTAGTGATGAGCGGGCACTACCATGCTCAGGTGCTCAGTACTGGTAACTAGTGATGAGTGGACATTACCATGCTCGGGTGCTCTGTACTGGTAACTAGAGATGAGCGGGCACTACCATGCTCGGGTGCTCTGTACTGGTCTGCAGGAACTTTTTTTCAGACGAGTTAAATAAATTGTTATCAATGGCCTTCTGTATCAGGTTTTCATATGCTGATATAGCATGTTCATATTCAACCCATTCCACTATATGGTAGTAGGTGCGATCAGATAGTATCCTTAGTGCTTCTTTGACATAGTCGTCCCTATCTTGGACGACTATGCCTCCCCCCTTGTCTGCGGATCTAATAACAATATCCCTATTATGTTTCAAATTTTTAAGTGCTAATCTCTGTTTCTTGCTGAGGTTGTGCTGTAACGTTTTATTAGTGCTCATAAAATTCTTAAGGTCAGTTAAAATCAAATCGCTGAAGGTTTTGATATGATGCCCTTTGCTGCCAGTGGGGTAGAACCTAGATTTAGGTCTTACATTGGCATGAAGAAAAGGTGGATCTATTTGTATGGTGTTGGGAACCGACGTAGTGTCACCGTTTAAAAGGAAATGTCTTTTTAGTGTTAATTTTCTGATATAATTTTGCACATCTAGGAAAACGTCAAAGTCCTTCGATCTTTGAGAGGGACAAAAGGAAAGACCCTTATGCAGCACGGAAATTTCCCATACATCTAGACAATAACTAGAGAGATTGAAGATATTACTGGTGATTTTTATAGGATTTTGTTTTAAATGAGTCTGATCTCTTTTTTGTTGGAGCCGGCGTCCTGCTCGGACTCCTCTAGTACGCTTTTTCTTTTTTTCGTCATGGATTTTGGGATGAGAAAATCCGTTATTAGGCTCTCCTTGTTGGTTCTGGCCGGAGGTAAAAAAGGGACCAATGGAGAGGCTTTGGAGGTGTTGTCAATGGTCACAATATTATTAATAGAGGGATTATGCGACAAGGGGGTAACGACATTCTGTATGACAGATAAAACTGGCACCTCAGGAGATGGTGATAAATCATCATGGGTGGAAAGGTTTAGTAAATCAATAAAATCATCACTATGAGTGTCAAAAGGGTTTCCTTTTGATGAACTGGCACATTGCACATCAAAGAGGTCCCTTTCCTTCCTGATTTTCTCGATCTGTAATCTGAGTCTCGCCAGATGTTCCCGTGTCTCATTTGGATCTTTAACAATGGAAACACCATGAGGACCGGTGGTATTACTGATGTTATTAATAACAGATGAAGTAGTCTCATCCGCAGGTTGCAAGATAGTGGCATGTGTAAAAACCTCATCTGCCAACTGATCTATCGCATCAGGATTTTTTGTATAAGGTTTTTTATTATAAGGTTTTTTATTTGTAGTAACATTTGGGACATTGGGTGAAGGGGTCACCATGGTCCTAGGGGAACCAAGTGCCTCAGTTTGTTGGGATTTGGAGGGCTTGCGGTATTTGCTGTTGTAATAGTTTTTACCATTTGTAGAACTATATCTCCTAGGCAAGGGATGTCTATTATTAGCGTCCTCACGAGAATTACAAGAAGCCTCTGTAATTACAGCGGCCCTTGCGGTATAATCCTGCCGGTCTCTCTGGAGCTTTTGGGATTTCCTGATAATGATATCATGCTCCATTTGAGACAGGCGAGTATTAATACCTGAATTTAAGAATTTAAAATCAGTATGCGAACTAAAAGCAACTAAGTCCTTTTGAAGTGCTTCAATTTTAACAACGGATGCAGTGGCAATACTAGTTCTTTTTTATGTAGACAAAAAAGCATACCTTGCATACAGTCCATTAGCAAATTGTCCCATTCCAGTGTAAAGGATGGATCCTGTGGAAACGGGGAAGTATGTTGAATCCTAAGTCCTCTTGGACAAAGCTTCTCTTCTAAATAAATAGATAGAAATCTCGCATCGAGACCATAATGGAGTTCTTCTTTCAAAGTATCCTCCAGGAGATGAAATAGTTTCCTCATGCTGGTAGAGTCCTCTTCGGTGAAGGAAGAAGTAGGAATAGGTTCACCACCTTGCTCCTCTCTATGTCCAACTGTACGTTGTATGAGCCTCTCTCTTGAAGAGAGGCGGTTGTCAAAGTAATCCATGTCGGTGTAAAAGCAAATGGAGAAGACGACCCTCTGCAGCTGATATCCACGGATACGGGTTTTTGGTCAAGCCAAAAACAGTATTGAAGATCAGGCGAGAAAACTGTGGAGGAGACAAGCGCAAAAATAGAGTCTTATCTGGTGGATGAGGGGATACACATATAGAGACAGGTACTCACCTGTTCTGGTTGTGACAGGCACAACTCCTATGTAAGCATATAGGCAGATTATGCGGTAGTGGTCAGCAGCAGCCCCGATGGAGAAAAATGTAGATCACAAGATGGCTGAGAGAAAACCGGGTTGAATGCTGCGCTAGAAAACCACGATTCCAATGGATATAATAAAATCCTTTCCTTTATTGGCATGAGTCAACGCGTTTCGAAGGCATAACCGCCTTCTTCATCAGGACAAGACATTACAAGAAAAGAACAGCATGACATGTGCTGCTACACAGCGTAAGATATATAGCATTGAAAAATAACATTAATAATATTAATAACATCAGTAATACCACCGTTCCTCATGGTGTTTCCATTGTTAAAGATCCAAATGAGACACGGGAACATCTGGCGAGAATCAGATTACAGATCGAGAAAATCAGGAAGGAAAGGGACCTCTTTGATGTGCAATGTGCCAGTTCATCAAAAGGAAACCCTTTTGACACTCATAGTGATGATTTTATTGATTTACTAAACCTTTCCACCCATGATGATTTATCACCATCTCCTGAGGTGCCAGTTTTATCTGTCATACAGAATGTCGTTACCCCCTTGTCGCATAATCCCTCTATTAATAATATTGTGACCATTGACAACACCTCCAAAGCCTCTCCATTGGTCCCTTTTTAACCTCCGGCCAGAACCAACAAGGAGAGCCTAATAACGGATTTTCTCATCCCAAAATCCATGACGAAAAAAAGAAAAAGCGTACTAGAGGAGTCCGAGCAGGACGCCGGCTCCAACAAAAAAGAGATCAGACTCATTTAAAACAAAATCCTATAAAAATCACCAGTAATATCTTCAATCTCTCTAGTTATTGTCTAGATGTATGGGAAATTTCCGTGCTGCATAAGGGTCTTTCCTTTTGTCCCTCTCAAAGATCGAAGGACTTTGACGTTTTCCTAGATGTGCAAAATTATATCAGAAAATTAACACTAAAAAGACATTTCCTTTTAAACGGTGACACTACGTCGGTTCCCAACACCATACAAATAGATCCACCTTTTCTTCATGCCAATGTAAGACCTAAATCTAGGTTCTACCCCACTGGCAGCAAAGGGCATCATATCAAAACCTTCAGCGATTTGATTTTAACTGACCTTAAGAATTTTATGAGCACTAATAAAACGTTACAGCACAACCTCAGCAAGAAACAGAGATTAGCACTTAAAAATTTGAAACATAATAGGGATATTGTTATTAGATCCGCAGACAAGGGGGGAGGCATAGTCGTCCAAGATAGGGACGACTATGTCAAAGAAGCACTAAGGATACTATCTGATCGCACCTACTACCATATAGTGGAATGGGTTGAATATGAACATGCTATATCAGCATATGAAAACCTGATACAGAAGGCCATTGATAACAATTTATTTAACTCGTCTGAAAAAAAGTTCCTGCAGACTAAATATCATAGTATAGCATTTTTTTATCATTTGCCTAAACTACATAAAAATTCCTACAATCCCCCAGGACGACCCATAATATCGGGCATTAATTCATTAACAGCCAATTTAGCGGCATATGTTGACCAACTATTGCAACCGCAAGTCTTGAAACTCAGTAGTTATATCAGGGACTCCTCACATCTTATAGGCATCATCAAAGATATCCCTTGGAAACGCTCCTATCGTTTTGTCACTATAGATGTAGCCTCCTTATACTCCAATATTGATCATGATTTGGGGCTTTTCAGTTGTGCTCATTTTTTACAGAATGATGACAGAATCCCAGATGTGCAAAAAGAATTCCTCATTGAAGCCATGGGTTTCATATTGAAAAACAATTACTTTATTTTCTCTGAACACCTGTACCACCAGAGAATTGGTACAGCGATGGGCTCAAAGGCAGCTTGCTCCTATGCAAACCTCTTTATGGGGCTTTTTGAATACCTCCATATACAAAACGGGGATCATACCAGGGGCATAGTGGTCTACAAAAGATTCATTGATGACCTATTCCTTATATAGGACAATGAGCTCAGTGATATTAATTCTTTTTTGGGCTCTTTGAAAAATAACCTATGGGGCTTGGAGTTTGCACCTATCTTTCATGAAAATGTTGTCAATTTTTTGGACCTGACCATCTACCACCATGAGGGAAAAATATGCACTCATTCATCTTTATTTCCCCTGTGCATCTTGCTCCCCTTTTATCTCGCTATCATATAATCATGTGCACCAACTCATTTGTTATATATAGTTTTTTCAAATTGTTTTTCTGATTTTTCAGACTGTTTCTTCCAAATTTCTTATTCCGGCTATCTCTTTCCTTCACGCATGCGCTTTCTGCAAATTTCCCACGCTTTGTCCTTGTATCACCTCTGACAGTAAGTTCAGATAATAATGAGCGGTGCCTGCTCACGCATGCTCAGTATCTTTTTTTCTCACGGTCTTGCTTGAACTCTCTTCACCCCGGCTTTCACACAGTTTCCATCTGCAGCGATCCTGCTTTTCCAAATACACTTTGCCTCACACTTTCAATAAGAAATTTTTCTTTGGTCTTCTATTGGTTATTATTTCTTTATAATTGTTGGATGAAAACACGGATATTAAATTTCTCTCATACACACATCTATATACACTAGTTCATATGTATTTTTTAATCTTTTAGTCCTTTATCATCATTCCATACACTCCATGCACATTTACCCGTATGGTTTTTATATACATAATTCTTCACATATATATAGATTTTATATATACACAATTTTTATGTATACGCTTTTTTATATATACACAATTTTTTATATATACACAATTTTTATTCATATAGGTATATACATACACATATATTTATATATATATATTTTTATATCATTTTTGTTTACATATTTGTTTTATATTTATATTTATTTACAGCAATTCTATATATATACATATATACATTTTTTATTTTTCATGATTCCTCACATCATTTTTCCAGTGTCACTACCTTTTTCTCTATGTTCTGATTACATCAAACCTGTTTATGTTTTTAATACTCCAGCACGTGAAACTGGTTACACCCTATCTCTAATCACAGCCATAAACTTTTTTTTTTTAACGTAATGCGCAACTACTCCGGTATTTCTTTTGTTCAAAAGCTCAGCAAGGACGTTGCCTGGATCCTGAAAGCGATGCAACTTCCACTAGAATCCGAAGCCCCTCAGAGGATCCTGCTAGCTGACAGCCCAGAGGACGTCACCCGTCACCCGGATGCGAGGGAGAAGGGGTCCCACATCCCGAGGGAAGAGCAGTGATAGCTATGACTCGTCTGGACAACCCATCTGCCGTCGTTGCCAGGAGGCAGGCCACTATGCAAGGGCCTGTCCTTTAAAACGGGTCAAACCTGGGGCCAAGGGCCAGTCCCCAGGATTGAGGAAATCAGGCCCAGCTGATTGCCATATCAGTATGTGGGTGGACAACCAGTCCTATCCATCATCCTGGGATCCCTACCCCGGCATTATTGGACACCGGTTCCCAGCTAACCACAATCCCGTATGTCCTTTATTGCAGGTTCTGGTCGGACGACGATCTCCAACAACCGGACCCTGACCTTACCATCTATGCAGCTAATGGACAACCTATAGACCAGATTGGGGTCAAAGAGGTAACCATAAGGGTGGGAAGGAAGGAAATGAAGGGACAAAGACTGATTGTTGTAGATAATGATGCGAGGGAAAGGAATCCACAAATGATTTTAGGCACTAATGTCATAGAAAATTGCCTAGGGAAAGTGTTGTTTGCTTCACCAGATTGCTGAAGGTGTTGCGGGTGAACAATGGAGAGCCTTGCAAAAAGAGATCCGAGTCATTCTGAGGAAGCAACAGGTAAACTAGATTGGCGGTGAAATTGGTAGTGCACGGGTGATGGATGCTAACCCCATTGTGATACCCCCACGGAGTGAAATGATGTGGTGTGTAGGGCAGCAGTAGGTCTCAGAGGACGGGATTACCAGGCTGTACTAGAGCCCACTCATTCAGAACACTGGCCCATGATTCTGACAACCAGAGGGGTAGTTGACGTACACAAGGGACGAGTACCTGTACGAGTGCTGAACTGTGGGGAGGAGGAAGTCAGACTACTAAGATACGTTACCATAGCCAAACTGTTTACTTGCTCAAATGACGCTATGACACCTGTAGGTCCTCTGACACAAGCTGACTCAAAAGAGGATGAGACCTCCCAAAAGCAGTTAGAGGACTGGTGCTAAAAATTCCATGTGGGGACTGACTCTACACCCACCTACTAGAAACACGGGGTTCACCGGGTCATGCAGGAATACGAGCAGGTCTTTGGTAAGAACCCACTAGACTTTGGTAGGATCAAAGGGGTGCAACATCACATACCCACAGGCAGTCATCCTCCCATTAAGGAAAGACATAGGCCTATACCACCAGCCCATTACCAGCGCACAAAGGACATGCTGAAGGACATGAAAGAGGCAGGAGTCATCAGGGACAGTTGCAGCCCTTGGGCAGCACCCCTGGTCCTGGTGAAAAAGAAGGGTGGCACAATGAGGATGTGTGTAGACTACAGACAGATAAATCAGATAACACACAAGGATGCCTACCCTTTGCCAAGAATAGAAGAATCCCTCGCTGCCTTAAAAGCTTCTAACTACTTTTCTACGCTAGATCTCACTAGTGGCTACTGGCAAGTATCTGTAGCAGAGGAAGATCGGGAGACGACGGCCTTCACCACCCCCATGGGCCTTTGTGAGTTCAACAGCATGCCATTTGGACTTTGCAACGCCCCCGGGACCTTCCAGAGGCTGATGGAGTGCTGCCTGGGACACCTCAACTTTGAGACCGTCCTGCTCTACCTGGATGACGTCATTGTGTACTCCAAGACCTATGAGGACCACCTGAAACACCTAGCTGAAGTCTTTGAAGCACTATCTCGATATGGGATGAAGCTGAAACCGTCCAAGTGCCATTTACTGAAGCCGAAGGTCCAATACTTAGATCATGTGGTCAGTGCAGAAGGAGTAGCACCAGATCCAGAGAAGGTCACAGTCATTCAGGAATGGCCCACACCCACTATCGTCCGGGAGGTACGTCAGTTCCTTGGCTACTACAGGAGGTTCATCAAGGGCTATACGAAGATGGTGGCGCCTTTGCAAGAGCTCCTGGTAGGCAAAGCAAAGAAGGGAAAGACCTCCGGCCCACCATTTCACTGGGGAGAAGCAGAAGAACACTCCTTCAGACAAATGAAAGGGGCCTTGACGGGTGAAGAGATTCTAGCCTACCCTGATTACAGTTGTCGCGGGCGGAGGAGGGGACGCTGCGCTCACCCACTGCTCGGGTCCGGCTACTGCTGCTGCTGCTGCTCGGTGGTGGCTCGAGCGGTGGGCCGGATCCCGGGGACTCGAGCGGCGTTCCTCGCCCGTGAGTGAAAAGGGGGGTTCGTGTGTGGTTTGGGGAGATATTGTCCGTGACGCTACCCACGGTTGTGGTGAAGTTGTGACACCACCGCTGCTCTGGACGGGGATCCCGGGAGCGATGACAGGGAGCAGCTTGGATGTTGTTTTTCCCCTCCGTGGGTAGGGGGTTGGTTGTCCCGGGGCCCCGGTGAAGGTTTTAGGAATGACAGGCGGGTTACGGGGCCTGGTGAGGTGCAGGGTCGCGGGGACAGCGCTGTGCCGCACGGCACGGTGGTACTCACTCAGCCAGAAATTCACACAGAGTCTCTGGTCAAACAAACGGCCGCATGGACGGGTCCCATAGGCGGCTGCGGTTGTTCTCCTCCTGGTAGGTTGATGGTGACTGCCTTTCCCTGCACCTGTGTTGTGTTTACGGTTCCAATGGCTTCCCACCGGTAACCCGCTCCCCAGCTTGGATGGATGCTGAGGGAGCCCCTTTTGCCCGCAGGCTCTGGCCCTGGGAACTGTAGCCTTGGCGGTGACTGTGTTTCCCTCTACGGTGTGAACTGTTGCCTTCAATCGGGTCTTGGCTGCTGGGAAACCCCGGAGGTTCCCTTCGCTAACGGATTTGACCGGTTTTACGGCGACTCCTAGCCTGGTCGGGGTCCGTAAGCCCTGCCGGATGGTGCTGGCTTCTCTTTGGTCCCCGATCCGGTACCGGCGGGCCGCCACCCGTCCCTGGTCCTTACGGTTCACTCTAATCAGCCTCTCCTGCAGACGGTCACCACCATCTGCCAACCTTGCTGAGTGCCCGGGCCACACACCCGGACACGGTCAGTCTCCTCTCCTACCACTTCACTCTCTAAAAACTGCTCTCCCTCCTTTTCACACCTCCAGGACTGTGAACTCCTCGGTGGGCGGGACCAACCGCCTGGCCCACCCCCTGGTGTGGACATCAGCCCCTGGAGGAAGGCAACAAGGATTTGTGTTTGGCTTCGGTGTGGCTAAACGGGGTGTGGGGTGTGTTGGTGTAGTTCTGTGACGACCTGGCTTGTCCAGGGAGCCACATTCCCCCTTAGTAAAATGTAGACCGTCCGCAGGCTGCCCGTCCATCACCGGTTTTATTTTCACAACTGAAAAAAAGAGTAAAACGGTAAAATCACATATAAAACATCATCAACATTTTTAACGGTACGGCTTCCGCTCTTCTCCCACCCAAACAACCTGGCCCTGATGCTGCCCCTAAGAAACAGGCAGCACCCCTTGACCCCAGTCCAGCACCAAGTTGCCCGAGCGGGTTCTGTCTCTTTCAGGGGACCCGCGTGCATGGGGACCCCTGAACCCCCGGAGGATCGCCACCGGTTACGGTAGTGGCGGGCCTGGGCCATCCCTTTCCTCCAGGCCCATCCTCCCAAATCAGCCTCTCCGGAGGCGGTAACGGTGTCAAGCCAAAACACATTTTTATTTACATGCCACTGAGTTTGTGGTTGCCTTGCAAGTTCTCGGGCTTGTCCGTACGCAGTTCTTTACGCAACGGTTGCAGACAGTCCCTACGGGGACAACAGTGCTTTGTAGCCAACGGGCTACCACAAACAAAACTGTAGGGTCCCAACGGAGACTTGCCGTAGGGTCCCAACGGGGACTGTCAGCTTGGTCCCAGGGGCCATCCACAACACCTGGCTCCGGTACAGCTTCCTCCTGCAGTTTTCCCACAGTCCACCATCGAACAGCTCGAGCCCCCAACGCCACCCTCACACAGGGGTGACACTGTCCCACAGGACTCCATTTTCAGCTGCCGATGATGCGGGTACGACTGCTCCTCCAACCGGACTCCTTAGCCTTGAGGGCCGTCTGGAACGTCAGCAGAGTCCCAATGGGGACCGACAGCAAGGTAACCGGGAACCGCTACCATGCTCTAACTTTTCTTTCTTAATCAGCAATCCCGCGGCGCAACTGCCTTTGCTGCCGCTCCTGGTGCGGAGCACTTTCTGCTTGCTCCGGTTCAGGCGGTGTGGGGGATGGGCCCAGCCGGAGTCCCCCTGTGCCGGCTATGACCGGTACCTTCGGTAATGAGGGACCACACTGTGACAAGGCCTGCTCTGCCTCCTGGCAGCTGCATCCCCGCCGTGCCTCAGCCGAGGCTGGGTGTCTGGGAGCAGTCAGCGGGACTTGTGGTGCTGGCTTCTGGGTGAGGGTCGCCTCCGCTGCGGCCGAGATGGAAGCCGGGACGGGTGCCAGGGCGGTGGTAAGGGTAAGGCCCGGGGGCTGCAGGCCTGGGCCCTCTCCCACAGAGGCTGCGGGCTCCTCTACCGGTGGCAGGGGTAACGGGTCGGTCGGGGCGTTGGCCGCGGGCATGGGCAGTGAGGGAGGTAGCGTGGTGGATGGCAGCAGGCCGGGCCCCTCAGCCGTATCGACCGATCCCTCGGGGACATAGGGGTGTGGGTCGCTTACCCACTGCTCTGAGACCACCTCCACTTCGGATGCCCAAACGGTTGCGGCCAGGCCCTTCATCTCCGACGTCCACTTCACCAGCATGAAGTGGACTTGGGCCGGGAGCTCCTGGCACATCTTGCTTCTGGATCCAGGAACGTGTTTCAGCAAAGTCCTGGCGTCCCTGCACGCTGCAGCGCTAGTTACATGCGGCTGCGACCACCGCTCCTCCAGCGGCTCCGTCGGGCGCAGACATCTTGTTTCCATCCCCCTTAGTCTTTTCCCGGCTCCTCCTCTACGGGGGCGGGGTTTCAGCTTTCGCGCCTCCACTACTCGGGAAGACGCTCGAGCGGGGACTTTTCGCGCCCAAAATGGCGGCTTCTCCAAATTTTCAGCCGGACACCTCTGGCGGTCACAAGGCGCACCTCTACCAGACAGCAGAGCGGTAAGATCCTGTTCGTGACGCCAAGTTGTCGCGGGCGGAGGAGGGGACGCTGCGCTCACCCACTGTTTGGGTCCGGCTACTGCTGCTGCTCGGTGGTGGCACGAGCGGTGGGCCGGATCCCGGGGACTCGAGCGGCGTTCCTCGCCCGTGAGTGAAAAGGGGGGTTGGTGTATTGGTTTGGGGAGATATTGTCCGTGACGCCACCCACGGTTGTGGTGAAATTGTGACACCACCGCTGCTCTGGACGGGGATCCCGGGAGCGATGACAGGGAGCAGCTTGGATGTTGGTTTTCCCCTCTGTGGGTAGGGGGTTGGTTGTCCTGGGGCCCCGGTGAAGGTTTTAGGGATGACAGGCGGGTTACGGGGCCTGGTGAGGTGCAGGGTCGCGGGGGCAGCGCTGTGCCACACGGCACGGTGGTACTCACTCAGCCAGTAATTCACACAGAGTCTCTCGTCAAACAAACGGCCGGATGGACGGGTCCCACAGGTGGCTGCGGTTGTTCTCCTCCCGGTAGGTTGATGGTGACTGCCTTTCCCTGCACCTGTGTTGTGTTTACGGTTCCAATGGCTTCCCACCGGTAACCCGCTCCCCAGCTTGGATGGATGCTGAGGGAGCCCCTTTTTCCCACAGGCTCTGGCCCTGGGAACTGTAGCCTTAGCGGTGACTGTGTTTCCCTCTACGGTGTGAGCTGTTGCCTTCAATCGGGTCTTGGCTGCTGGGAAACCCCGGAGGTTCCCTTCGCTAACGGATTTGACCGGTTTTACGGCGACTGCTAGCCTGGTCGGGGTCCGTAAGCCCTGCCGGATGGTGCTGGCTTCTCTTTGGTCCCCGAAACGGTACCGGCGGGCCGCCGCCCGTCCCCGGTCCTTACGGTTCACTCCAATCAGCCTCTCCTGCAGACGGTCACCACCGTCTGCAAACCTTGCTGAGTGCCCGGGCCACACACCCGGACACAGTCAGTCTCCTCTCCTACCACTTCACTCTCTAAAAACTGCTCTCCCTCCTTTTCCCGCCTCCAGGACTGTGAACTCCTCAGTGGGGACCAACCGCCTGGCCCACCCCCTGGTGTGGACATCAGCCCCTGGAGGAAGGCAACAAGGATTTGTGTTTGGCTTCGGTGTGCCTAAACGGGGTGTGGGGTGTGTTGGTGTATTTCTGTGACGACCTGGCTTGTCCAGGGCGCCACACAGTCTACCCTTTGTACTGTATACAGATGCCAGTAATGTGGGACTGGGAGCCGTGCTTTCACAGGTACAGGAAGGCAAGGAACGTGTGATCGCTTACGCCAGCAGGAAGCTCCGGCCTACTGAAAGAAACCCAGGAAACTATAGCTCATTCAAGTTGGAGTTCCTGGCCATGGTCTGGGCTATCAGAGTGATTTAAGCACTACCTGGCAGCCACCAAATTCACCATATTCACAGACAACAACCCCCTAACCCTCTTGGATACTGCTAAATTGGGTGCCATGGAGCAACATTGGGTAGCCCGACAAGCAAATTATGATTTTACTGTCAAGTATGGAGCTGGTCGCAAGAATGGTAACGCAGATGCTCTGTCAAGGATGCCTCACCTAGCAGATGAGGGTGAAGATGTGGATGACCTGGAAGAGATCGAGCTGCCAGCGTTTCATCGCCGTGGAGCCAACCAGTGTCAGCAATCACGCGCCAGCCACCAAGAAGTGACCCTGAATCCGCTACCTCACTACAACTTTAAGGAGACCCAGGAGAATGATCCAGCAGTTGGTAAAGAAGCTGATCACTCAACCTGGCACCAGCCTTGGTTCAGAAGCCCCGTCTGAAGCACAGTACCTATGGAGAGAGAGGGGTCGATTATTCATCTACCAAGACAAACTCTACAGGAGCATCATTGATTCGAAGACGCATGAGAAGGTGTGGCAGGTGATTGTACCACAGGAGGATACATGGATGGTGCTGGAAACCTATCACAATGGCGCAGGCCACTTTGGCTGGAAGAAACTGGAGGCACTACTTAAAGGAAGATTCTACTAGGTGGGCATGAGATCTGCCCTGGAGAAGTGGTGTAGAGACTGCGGCCCCTGCAATCTCAGAAGAAAAGACCAGCACAGTCACAGAGCACCGCTCCAGCCGATCCAAACCAAACGACCCCTGGAAATAGTGGCCCTGGACCATATAAAGTTGGTGCCCAGCAGACAAGGCTACAACTATGCTCTCACCATGGTTGACCATTACTCCAGGTTCCTGGTGGTGGTACCAGTCAAGGACTTGACAGGCCAGACTGCAGCCAGAGCTTTCCAAGCCCATTTCTGTAGCCCACATGGCTATCCAGACCAAGTGCTCACTGACCAAGGCCCAGCCTTTGAAGCTGAGGTGTTCAAGGAGTTTGGTAACCTTTATGGCTGCAAGAAGATCCGTACCATACCTTACCATCCTCAGACCAATGGCATGTGCAAGAAGATGAATCACATTATTCTTGACCTCCTGAAAACTCTACCACTGGAAGAAAGATGCCTGTGCTCGGAGAAGCTGCCTGACCTGGTGGACATGTATAACAACGTCCCCATGAGTTCCACGAACTGCACACCGGCATATTTGATGATGGCCAGACCTCAAAGACTGCCAGTGGATCTGGAAATGGGAATTGAGACCCCTGAAGACCCTCTACAAGATGCTGATTGAGATTCCACCCGCCAGGCTCAGTACAAGAAAGTACAAGAGTGTGTGGAGCGAAACTTGACTCAGCAGCGAGAGAGACAAGAAAAAGACTACAATCAAAATGCCCCTGCTGTTCCTTTGATACCTGGAGAAGTGGTTTTCAAGAGAAAGAGAAGAAAGCTCAAACTCGATAACCACTGGGAAGCAGAACCCTACACCGTGTTACTGTTAACACCTAACCGTGAGAAGACATGCCTCATCAGCAAAGATGGAGGAAAGACAACAGCTGTAGTTTCCAGAGATCACCTTAAGAGATGCCCTGAACAGCTAAGAATCCCTGAGGAAGTTTACAACCCGTCGCCAGACAAAGAACCAAGAGAGAAGATGACCCATACTGTGCTTGGAGATTTCCCTGCAAGTTGGCCTCAATACAATGGAGCCGTTGTAATTCCAGTAATCACCTTTCCTCAACCCAGAGAAGAAATCAGAAGACAAGAAGAACCTATCCAAAACCTTGAAGAGCCAAGTGAAGCTGAATCAGAAAACCATGCACTGGTATCAGCACCCAGTACACCCATCATTCACATTGAGACACATACACCGGGTGGGAGGACACAACCTCAGACAGATGACAGCATAGTACTGCGTAGATCAACTCGCAGCAACTTTGGTCAGCCCCCATTACGGTATAGAGAAAGTACAGTTTAAAATGTCTTTATGTAAAGTAATGTTTAACCTGTTTACAGTTAAGTAACGTTTAAGAATGTGCCCGCAAGGACTGTTGCGAGAACTTTGCTGCTAAAATGTGTTGCACCTGGTTACATGCACTTTAAAAATAGACCAAAGGTTATGAACTGGCTATAACCACAAACTCTCGCATTGTATTTAGTTACCTCAGAGGTACCAACCCAGAGCACGCCTGTTTATGGGGCCTGGCTCTGCACCACAAGGGGGCACGCCTGTTTATGGGGCCTGCCCTCCAACACTCGGAAGCGGTACGCCTGTTTATGGGGCCTACCTTACACCACCCTCCTCAGGAGAGGAAGATTGGAGGAAAGGTCTGGGGAAACGGATTGCCCAGACCTGGTTACCAAAGGGACCAGTGACCTACCTCCTGGAGGTTTTTGGGTGGGTTCAGGAATTGTGAGTGGTGAAAAATGGTATCTGGTATGTTTAAATGTTGTCAATGTAAAAATGTATCCCCTGTGTGGGAATAGTTTGTATTTAAAATCTTTTCTTGTCTTTGCAGCCCGAGGACGTGCTGATGATAACTAAGGGGGAATGTGGCTCCCCTGACCTGGTCAGGCACCACAGAGTACTGCACCCATGCTGGGACAGTGCTTCCAGGTAATTCCAAAGGCCAGAATGAGGTGTGTACACACAGACACATAGCAACAGATGGGACCCTTGGGCCGTCCCCCATAAGGGGCAGGCTTACAATTCTTGTCAAGGGGTGGAGTGGAGAGGCTGGGAACTAGGTTGCAGAGGCAGGCACAGAGGGGAGGAGCCAGCCAGTCTGGTGCAGAGTGTACTGAAGTTGTTGAAGGAAGCAGACGTACAGGCATGCTAGCCAGACCCTACAGAGTGTGGTAGCTGTTAGCGGGGGAGTACAGTGACCTGCTAGTCAGCCTGAAGGACACCAAAAGAGAGGAGTCGAGTACGGGGACTACTAGTGATTGAACACGCACAGGGAACAGGTCCCTAGAGACAGACATCGATGTACGATCTGCTAAACCTGTCGGTGCAGGGAACTAGAGGTTTCTCACCAAAGACACAGAGCTCGAGCCTCAGCAGCATCAAGGGGACCCATAAGGAGACAGTGCCAGACGCCATCTCACCAAGGTTCACGCTGCCGGCAAACGGGCCGGAAAGGGAAGGAGAGGCGATAGCAACCTTCCCTGGATAAATCCCACGATACTGCAAGTGAGGGGTTATCCGAAACAAAAGAAGTGCAAGGAAGGCGAGTTAATAGCTACCCTCAGAACAGCCTGCAGGAATTCTTGGTTTCACCTGGTTATCACAGTATCGCTCCGGGCATCTCACAGAAACAACCAAAAAGTGAGTAAACAAGTTAAAAGACTTTCTGGACTGTGTTTGAGTCATTCTGCGACCTGTGGTTCCACGCATATACACCCGAGCCCCTGGAGCCAGCCTCCCTCTCGGGAGACCCCACCAGCCGACTGCAATACCATCAGCCCCAGACGCTCGTTAAACTGCAGTGGTGGTCACCCATGCCTGACCACAAATACCGAGAGTGGCGTCACAACTTCATATAAAGAAAACCTGACTGACCTGTTGCCGGAAGGGTCCCTTCAGAGAAGCCCCCTGTGAGGTAAATCCGGAGATATGACGATAAATCATGATATTCAAGTTATGTCAGGAAGCCCTCTCCTGGTGTCACCCCCCCTTTCCTTCACACAACTCCTTCAATCAGAAAATTTACCACAGGGATAAACGGTTTGTTTAGCAGATAGGTGTCAAAGGAACTGGTCTGTGTTCCACTAAAGGCCCCGTCACACTAAGCAACATCGCTAGCAACATCGCTGGTAACGAACAACTTTTGTGACGTTGCTAGCGATGTTGCTGTGTGTGACATCCAGCAACAACCTGGCCCCTGCTGTGAGGTCGTTGGTTGTTGCTGAATGTCCTGGGCCATTTTTTAGTTGTTGCTGTCCTGCTGTGAAGCACAGATCGCTGTGTGTGACAGCGAGACAGCAACAACTAATGTGCAGTGAGCAGGGAGCCAGCTTCTGCTGAGGCTGGTAACCAATGTAAACATCGGGTAACCAAGAAGCCCTGTCCTTGGTTACCCGATATTTACCTTTGATACCAGCCTCCTCCGCTCTCACTGTCAGTGCCGGCTCCTGCTCTGTGCACATTTAGCTGCAGCACACATCAGGTAATTAACCCGATGTGTGCTGTAACTAGGAGAGCAAGGAGCCAGCACTAAGCATTGTGCGCTGCTCCCTGCTCTGTGCACATTTAGCTGCAGCACACATCAGGTAATTAACCCGATGTGTGCTGTAACTAGGAGAGCAAGGAGCCAGCGCTAAGCATTGTGCGCTGCTCCCTGCTCTGTGCACATTTAGCTGCAGCACACATCGGGTTAATTAACCTGATGTGTGCTGTAACTAGGAGACTGGGGGCTGGTCACTGGTTGCTGGTGAGCTCACCAGCAACTCGTGTAGCCACGCTCCAGCGATCCCTGCCAGGTCAGGTTGCTGGTGGGATCGCTGGAGCGTCGCAGTGTGACAGCTCACCAGCAACCTCCTAGCAACTTACCAGCGATCCCTATCGTTGTTGGGATCGCTGGTAAGTTGCTTAGTGTGACTGGACCCTTACACCTCCAACGGCCATCTCCTGTGATATGGAGATTAGATGATGTGGGAACAATGGACACAGGATGACTCCCTGCCGTGACCCTGTGGTAGGGGCTGCTATCTAATTAGCAAGGCTATGGAAGTATCCAGACAGGACGACTCCAGTAAAATATGGTTCATATCTCACAAGCCATATTTCCGATAAATATGGCAACCATAAAAATGGTGTTTGCGCATGCGGACGATGCTGGCACACCTTTTTTATGGAAGTGGGAGCTTGGGAAATACCCCAGGCGTGATATCAGCAAATGGGGAACTAGTAGACAAGTCATGAGTCCTCTCGTTCTGTAGCTAAATTCATAACTGTCACAATGAGAGCGTTGGCGTCCGCCTACGACGCTCCCAGGCAAAGTTATGGCCCATATTCCATGTTGTGGATATTGTCCATAACTCCAGCCAGGGGTGGAGCAGTGCTCCCTCTGAGGTCACTAAGGTAGGAGGGGACCTGGATTTGCCCAGGTTGATAACCCTACTTCGGCCATTTTCCAGTGTTCTTTCGCTGGGGGTCACGTGTAGGAAACATCTGTGGGAAGGATCCTAGAAACCTGGTCTACAGCGCCCCCCTGTGGCCAGACGCACAAGGTAACTGCTGGAACTGTGTATGCCTGTTTGTAAACCATGCTTTGTCTGTAACTGTACTCTGACATATGTATATTCTGTAGATTCCCTATTGTATATATTGTAGTTCTAGTGTGCTTTAGGCTGATTAAATTATATAATTAATCTTGGGCTGTTCTGTTATCTCGATCTTGAATCCCACGTCTGTGTGTTCGGCTAATAGTTACCGTGAAGCGGTTGGTGGCAGCGAGTTGTGCCAAGGATTATTGTGGGGAGGCCAGTGAGATTCGGGGAGGTTTTATATATTCCGCCCGCGGAGGTCGGGGGAATATATACCCTACTCTCACCGGGGACCCTTCAATAATCGGCATAAGTAGTATAGCGGCCTCCTTGCTTATTGTCGGGCAATTCCATAATTGGCCTGACTATAAGAGGGGCGCTAGAGAGCGCGTCACGTGCTCTGTCTGTCGGTCGGGAGGTATAAAGGAGGGGTGACCCCCACTTGTTACCCCCCGATTGTGACGTACTGGTAGCCAGCGCGGGGGATTTCTGAGTGACCCCCCCGGTGGTTCGTGACATATTGGTGGCATAGCGGTGGGATCGAGATAATAGTGTGTGTGAGTGTGAGACCCATATTCCCAGACACTAAAGACTGCCTGCAGCAGCTGTGGCTGCTGGGGTCTTCAGACCAGACCAACACTAGAGTGTCAGAGTGCAGGTACTGTAAGGTGTGTGGAGGCATCAGGTGTCAGTTCTGTGTCAGTGACCAAAAGTCTGCAAGAATGGCTGATGGCACCAGGAGCAAAGCCAAAGGAATGGCCGATGCTCAGGCCAGAGACGATGAGGAGGTTGTCCACGAGCCCTCCAAGAGCCTGACGCCAGAGAACAGCTCTGCAGAGGACATCGCACAACCTGGCACTGCTGGACAAAATGAGGAGGAGCTCGCCCAAGGGTCCTCAACGAGCCAGATGCCAGTCCTCCGCTCTGAAATGGACAGTGAATCACCTGGCTCTGCAGCGTGCCGCAGATCACCACTTGCCAATCCCTCCGGCCTGAGAGGTGCAGAGGCCCTCCTTCAAGCTGCCTTGGCCAGGCTTATGGCTGGAGACCGGGATACCTACGAGATACTCATGGCCGAGCGTGAGCGACAGGCAGCGCGTGACGCGGAGGCTGCGGAGCGGCAAGCAGCGCGTGAGGCTGAGGCTGCGGAGCGGCAGGCAGCGCGTGAAGAGCGACAGCAACAGGCAGAGCGTGACCACCAGCTGCAGCTAGCTCAGCTCCGGCCCTCATCAGCCACACGTGACCTTCAAGACACCAAACTTCCAAAGGTCCGTGTTTAGGACTTCCCAGTGCTGGAGAAGGATGGAGACTTGGACTCTTTCCTGACTGCTTTTGAACGGACTTGCTTGCAGCACCATCTGGACAAGGAGCAGTGGGCCAAATACCTGACCCCCCGTTTAAGGGGTAAGGCCCTGGAAATCCTTGGGGACTTGCCTACTGAGGCAGATCAGGGCTACGACACCATCAAGCGGGCCCTGATCCAACAGTACAACCTCACTCCGGAGTCCTACCGCAAGAAGTTCCGGACCCTGCAGAAGGGACCAAAGGACTCCTGGGCTGACCACCGGCGGGCACTTGCCCGAGCTGCCGACCACTGGACCCAAGGCCTGCAGCTTACCACCGGACCAGAGATCCTAGACTTGGTCATCACAGAGCAACTCTTGTGGAACTGCCCTGAGGATCTCCGCCAGTTCATCCGAGACCAGAAGCCAAAGGGGTCCACGGCTACAGCTGCCCTGGCCGATGGCTACACCAACAATCGGGCTCCTGAGGCCAGGAGAGCAGCCACCAGCAGCACCTGGAGAGGGGGTAAGATGAATTCTGCGACT
Source organism: Anomaloglossus baeobatrachus (assembly GCF_048569485.1). Classification (NCBI taxonomy): domain Eukaryota; kingdom Metazoa; phylum Chordata; class Amphibia; order Anura; family Aromobatidae; genus Anomaloglossus; species Anomaloglossus baeobatrachus. Next base: position 547,000 of record NC_134358.1, on the reverse strand, counting down.
GCCCCACCTGCCCCTAGACTGCAGGGGGTGTCCCCCTCAACTCCCCTCTCCAGGCCCGTGGCAGAGCCAAGACGGTGCCACCAGTGCAACCTACCTGGACACTTCAAGGCCATGTGCCCTCAGCGTCCCAAGGCCCCGGCTCCGTCCCCGTCCCAAGGGCCGCCCAAGGTGTATTGTGTGGGTGGGGGTGGTGGTAGGTCCCTGGACAGCTTCCAACCTGTCACCGTCGGCCGGTCTGTGACCATAGGACTGCGAGACAGCGCCTCGGAGGTGACTCTGGTGCGGCCTGAGATGGTGTCCCCCCAAGACTTGATCCCTGGAAAAACCCTCGCTGTCTCCGGGATTGGAGGCATTGACCCGGCGCTGCCTGTTGCTGGCATTTATGTGGACTGGGGCGCAGGGCGAGGGGTGAGAGAGGTGGGGGTAACTGATCGGATCCCTGCAAACGTGCTACTTGGGACAGATTTGGGGCAGATAACCTCCCAGTTTGGGCCCCCCCCAAGGGCTGACCCTTCAGCCAGTACTGACATGCCTCCTGACAATGTTAATGTGTTCTCTATGAATGATGTAAGGGAGGAGGGAGTGAACTCTGATTTTTCTGCTTGCATAGACACACACACAGCTGCAGCTGTGACAGGAGGGGAGGGGGTCAGAGAAAGGTGTGACAATGCCTCTACAAGTAATCAGCCTGTGAGCTGGGATCTGTTGCCCTCTGCAGGGATAAGCAGAGAGCAGGGTGCTGCAGGGGGAGGACCAGTGTGTGGGGTGGGGGCTACCACAGCAAATGTGGGGTCCCCAGAGATTTCACAGCGGGGTTCTGTTGCTGCAGGGGGGGAACAGGCAGGTGAGATTGGGGCCGGTCCCGGAGCGGAAGTGCTCCCAGGTAAGATCTCGGTGCAGGGTTCCCCCACAACCGGGGTGTCAGGAAGCCAGGTAGGTCTGCCTGAACCGGCGACTTGGTCAGGAACGGAGGAGGAGCAGGCACGACCCACGGTCGCAGCGGCTGTGGCCGCTGTCACCCGCAGTGGGAGTGCTGGAAGCCAAGGGGCCTCCCGGAGGTCCGATAGCTCTTCCCCTTCTGACCAAGTGGCAGCCGAGTCAGGTGGAGGCCAGGACACAGGTCCCGGGGTACTGACCGAAGATGTGACAGTCTCGTCGATTCTGGCCACATCTAGTCAGGGGTTTCAGGCAGCGTTAGAAGCTGACGACAGCCTGAAAGCTCTACAGGAGCAGGCGGCACAGCCTCCCTCGGACCCGGAGCGAGTGGTCTGGGACCAAGGACGGCTGTACCGGGTCACGGTCCAGCAGGGTTCACCGGAGGCGTGGCCCAGGGACCGACAGTTGGTGGTACCCTATCCGTTCCGGACGGAGTTGTTGCGGATCGCACATGAGATTCCGATGGCCGGACACCTAGGGATCGCTAAGACCAAGGCCAGGTTAAACCAGCATTTCTACTGGCCAAAAATGGGGGCCGATGTGGTTGCCTACTGCCGTTCGTGTGAAACCTGTCAGAGAGTGGGGAAGGCGGGGCCACACCCCAAAGCCCCACTGGTATCTCTGCCAATCATCGATGAGCCTTTCAGGAGGGTGGCTGTGGATCTGGTCGGCCCGCTGGCCATCCCCAGCAGCTCCGGGAAACGCTTCATACTAACGGTAGTGGACTATGCCACCCGGTACCCAGAAGCAGTGGCCTTGTCGTCCATTCGGGCTGACAAGGTGGCCACCGCCTTGCTGGAGATTTTCTCCCGAGTGGGTTTTCCCCAGGAAATGCTCACTGACCGGGGGACCCAATTCATGTCCCAGCTGATGGAGGCCCTCTGTAAGCAGGTCCAGGTGCGACATCTGGTGGCCAGCCCGTACCATTCACAGACTAATGGCCTGTGCGAGCGGTTCAATGGCACCTTAAAGCAGATGCTTAAGATGTTGGTCGACTCCCACGGGCGTGACTGGGAGCAGTATCTCCCACACCTGTTATTTGCTTACCGGGAGGTTCCACAGGCCTCAACGGGATTCTCACCGTTTGAGCTCCTGTACGGGCGACGTGTGCGGGGCCCCCTGGCTCTGGTGAAAGAGGCTTGGGAAGGGGATTTGGCCACCCCTGGAGTGTCGGTTATCGAGTATGTCATGCGCTTCCGGGACAAAATGCAGGCCGTGACGCAACTGGTACACGACAATATGGCTCAAGCCCAGGCCGATCAGAAGCGTTGGTACGACCAGAACGCTTGTGAGAGGACCTACCAAGTGGGTCAAAAGGTGTGGGTACTGGTCCCCGTACCACAGGACAAGCTTCAGGCAGCCTGGGAAGGCCCATACCTCGTGTACCAGCAGCTCAACCCTGTAACGTACCTGGTCACCCTGGACCCTGCCCGTGGAAGGCGGAAGCCCTTCCATGTGAACATGATGAAGGCACATCATGAGCGGGAGGCATGTGCACTCCCGGTGTGCAACCTGCCCGAGGAGGGAGAAGCGGAAACCCTCTTGGATATGCTAGCCCAGGTTAGGGCAGGCGGATCCATTGAGGATGTGGAGGTTGGCCACCAGCTCTTGGAGGACCAACGGTCCCAGCTGTGGGCCACCCTACACCCCTTCCGGGGGTTGTTTACCAACCAGCCCGGAAGGACTGACTTGGCTGTCCATCACGTGGACACTGGGGATCATCCCCCGATCCGGCGTTCAGCATATCGGGTCTCCCTGGAGGTGCAGCAACACATGCGCCAGGAGATTGACGAGATGCTGAAGCTGGGGGTGATCCAGGCATCCAACAGCGCTTGGGCCTCGCCTGTAGTCCTCGTCCCTAAGAAGGACCGAACCACTCGGTTCTGCGTGGACTACAGGGGGCTCAATGCTGTCACAGTCGCCGATGCGTACCCAATGCCACGCATCGATGACCTGCTCGATCAGTTGGCCGGGGCTCAGTACCTGACCATCATGGATCTGAGCCGGGGATATTGGCAGATCCCCCTGACTCGCAAGGCCAGGGAACGCTCTGCCTTTATTACCCCATTTGGACTGTACGAGTCCACGGTGATGCCATTCGGGATGAGGAATGCCCCTGCCACTTTCCAGCGGATGGTCAACACCCTGCTCAAGGGACTTGAAGGGTACGCGGCCGCGTACCTGGATGACATTGCCGTCTTCAGTCCCACCTGGGAGGACCACCTAGAGCATCTAGCACAGGTGCTCAGGCGGATCCACCAGGCAGGTTTGACCATCAAGCCGGGAAAGTGTCAGCTGGCCATGAGCGAGGTCCAGTACCTCGGTCACCGGGTAGGCGGGAGAACACTGAAGCCCGAGCCTGAGAAAGTGGAGGCCATCGCGTCCTGGCCCACCCCCAGGACCAAGAAGCAGGTGATGTCCTTCTTGGGGACCGCTGGGTACTATAGGAGGTTTGTTCCATGCTATAGTAGCCTGGCAAAGCCCTTGACGGACCTCACCAAGAAGAAGCTGCCCTCTGCAGTCGATTGGACAATGGACTGCGAGACAGCCTTCCGGGCCCTAAAGGACGCCCTGTCCAGCCCGCCCGTGCTACAGGAAGCCGACTTCACGCGGCCGTTTGTAGTACAGACCGACGCCAGTGACTTCGGCCTCGGTGCGGTGCTCAGCCAGGTGGACTCTGCGAGCCAAGAGCACCCAGTCTTGTACCTGAGCAGGAAGCTGTTACCAAGGGAAGTGGCCTATTCCACGATGGAAAAGGAGTGCCTGGCCATAGTGTGGGCCCTGCAGCGTCTGCAACCCTATCTATACGGGCGCCACTTCATCGTGGAGACGGACCACAATCCCCTCAGCTGGTTACACACTGTCTCCGGGACGAATGGCAGGTTGTTGCGATGGAGCCTGGCGCTCCAGCAATACAACTTCACCATTCGACACAAAAGGGGCCGTGACCACGGTAACGCAGACGGGCTGTCCCGACAAGGAGAGGTCGCGGACGGGCGCACGGGGGAACACCGGAGTGTGCTGCCCCCTAGCGCCCTCAAAAGGGGGGAGGTGTGAGGTAAATCCGGAGATATGACGATAAATCATGATATTCAAGTTATGTCAGGAAGCCCTCTCCTGGTGTCACCCCCCCTTTCCTTCACACAACTCCTTCAATCAGAAAATTTACCACAGGGATAAACGGTTTGTTTAGCAGATAGGTGTCAAAGGAACTGGTCTGTGTTCCACTTACACCTCCAACGGCCATCTCCTGTGATATGGAGATTAGATGATGTGGGAACAATGGACACAGGATGACTCCCTGCCGTGACCCTGTGGTAGGGGCTGCTATCTAATTAGCAAGGCTATGGAAGTATCCAGACAGGACGACTCCAGTAAAATATGGTTCATATCTCACAAGCCATATTTCCGATAAATATGGCAACCATAAAAATGGTGTTTGCGCATGCGGACGATGCTGGCACACCTTTTTTATGGAAGTGGGAGCTTGGGAAATACCCCAGGCGTGATATCAGCAAATGGGGAACTAGTAGACAAGTCATGAGTCCTCTCGTTCTGTAGCTAAATTCATAACTGTCACAATGAGAGCGTTGGCGTCCGCCTACGACGCTCCCAGGCAAAGTTATGGCCCATATTCCATGTTGTGGATATTGTCCATAACTCCAGCCAGGGGTGGAGCAGTGCTCCCTCTGAGGTCACTAAGGTAGGAGGGGACCTGGATTTGCCCAGGTTGATAACCCTACTTCGGCCATTTTCCAGTGTTCTTTCGCTGGGGGTCACGTGTAGGAAACATCTGTGGGAAGGATCCTAGAAACCTGGTCTACAGCGCCCCCCTGTGGCCAGACGCACAAGGTAACTGCTGGAACTGTGTATGCCTGTTTGTAAACCATGCTTTGTCTGTAACTGTACTCTGACATATGTATATTCTGTAGATTCCCTATTGTATATATTGTAGTTCTAGTGTGCTTTAGGCTGATTAAATTATATAATTAATCTTGGGCTGTTCTGTTATCTCGATCTTGAATCCCACGTCTGTGTGTTCGGCTAATAGTTACCGTGAAGCGGTTTGTGGCAGCGAGTTGTGCCAAGGATTATTGTGGGGAGGCCAGTGAGATTCGGGGAGGTTTTATATATTCCGCCCGCGGAGGTCGGGGGAATATATACCCTACTCTCACCGGGGACCCTTCAATAATCGGCATAAGTAGTATAGCGGCCTCCTTGCTTATCGTCGGGCAATTCCATAATTGGCCTGACTATAAGAGGGGCGCTAGAGAGCGCGTCACGTGCTCTGTCTGTCGGTCGGGAGGTATAAAGGAGGGGTGACCCCCACTTGTTACCCCCCGATTGTGACGTACTGGTAGCCAGCGCGGGGGATTTCTGAGTGACCCCCCCGGTGGTTCGTGACACCCCCGCAGTGTCCCGATACAGCGCTGTGGTGGGCGACTCATATGCGCAGGTTGATAGTCTCAGAAATCAGACTGTCTGTTGTTCAGGCTACTGAGCATGCTCAGGCACTTAGTCCATCGGAGGCCAAGTCTGGTAAGGACTTCACTGGGCATGTCCGTGAGGTGGCAGTCCCTGATAGACTGAATAGCGTCAGGTGTCCTGATGATGTGGGCACTTCGAACTGGCTTGCGGACGTCCGCCCCTATGACATGGCACCGCATCATTGGTCATCAGACGATGACTGGTAGGGTGTTTGGGGCGGTGCTGCCATTGTGTCATCAGTAACGTGGCGTTTCCGGATAGGCTGCTGGTGATATCACTGATGATGTGGCACTCTGTAATTGGCCCCTGGAGGCACCATTGTGGTTTACACTGGGTTTGGGGCGCAGTTTTCATTCATGTGTAGCGCCCCTGAAGCCATCAGGGAACTACATGGTCCCCACCAGGATTCAGGGCCTAACCCCAGGGACTCAGAAGACCAGTGTTGGTAACAACAAAAACATTCCAGTTAATCCCTTACCCCCCAAATTCCCCATAGACTGGTGCCAGACTAGGGTTGGACCTAATGGATGGCCACCTAGAGGTGGAGCCGATCCAGTCCACTAGATGACCAGGTGGGAGGGGCGGAGAGTGGACATTCAGACAGTTGAGTTGAGAGAGTCGTCAGTGACGGACGGAGAGCGAGTGGAAGCACTGACAGGATGCGATGTGATGGTGACCTGAGGAGTGCGGTGGAGTGCTCCCGGAACCATAGCTCCGGCAGGGTACAGAATCCTAGGTCAGGCAAATGCTCCACGCAGACCTGATAAAATCTGCACAGTGAGGGGGACCATCAAGGACCTCACTGACCTTGAAGTTTGAGACTCTGTAGCAATGGGAGAACCGGGTAACAGGACCAGAGACTTCTACCCAACAGGGTTCACACTACCGTCATACGGACTACGGTTAAGAGACTACCAGGAGGGGACCCCCAGACGCTCCAAGGCACGGGGACTCGCCAACCAAAGGCAGGTGCAGGGGAAAGAAGCCACCAGTTTACTAAACCGGCACTGGGACTAAGGGGACCTGCGGTCAAGACCAGCCTTCCTCGGGTGACCAGTTTCTATCTGACAGTGAGTAAAGAAACCAGTTACACTGCAACCCCCTGTGTGGCCTACCTTCTTTCTGCACCCATCCTCATCACCTATCCTCTGGGGCCCGGTCCTGCTTGTGGAGGGTCTAACATCCAGGCTGCCACTAACGCCAGCCCCAGTAGTGAGAACTGTGCAGTGGCAGCTCCATCCACATAGCCGCAACCCGCAAGTGTCGTCACATTATAAACTTTCATTGAATCTCCCCTGTAAATATACCCCTTTTAAAAAGCGTCCCCAGGGACACGGAACCAGGCAACGGCCACTAAGTGACATTCCCCAGCAATACACCACCCGGGACCGAGTACCCCATAGCTTTGGGCGACACACATGCACATGGTCTTGTCCATGATAGAGCCACATAGCCTCTAGTTCTGGAAGCGGTAGGCAGGGATAGACGTTCGGTGCCTGTCATGCCAAGATTCGTGACTCAGCACATTAGGGGCAGGCATCGCGCTTCCCCTCCTACAGTTCCAGTCCTGATGGAGCAGCCCAGTGGAGTTAACTGGGCTGCGGCGACTGTCCCGGTGTGCCCCCTACGCATATGGACAGTGTACCCCAGGACTCCTATGGTGCTAACAGGGGAGGTCCTGGTATGGGTGTGGACCCTGTGATGTTAACAGGGTTCACAATAGTCCTGGTCCAAGTGACTTTTAACTTGGATCAGGCTCATATTATTTCGGAGCCACCAAGCTCTGTTTTATCCGCCTGACCTACGGGTTCCCAAGAGCTCCTTTACCATCTTGGAGCACGGTGGACCCAGACTGGCGATTGGGATATTCACGACCTTTATCCTAATCTGCCAGTCCCCCTGTAACAGTATGTCACCTCTGTCCCACCCCGGACCATACGCCAAGGCTGTCACCTCACATAGAGGGGCTGTGAGTGTAACCTCCACCCCACCCCAGTCCGTACGCCGAGGCTTTCACTTCACATAGAGGGGCTGTGAGTGAGGATCACCTCCGCCCCAGTCCATGCGCCGAGGCTGTCACCTCACATAGAGGGGCTGTGAGTGAGGATCACCTCCGCCCCACCCCCGTCTGTACGCCAAGGCTGTCATCTCACATAGAGGAGCTGTGACTGAGTTTCACCTCCGCCCCGGTGCGTACACTGAGGCTGTCACCTTACATAGAGGGGCTGTGAGTGTAACCTCCACCCCACCCCGGTCCGTACGCCGAGGCTTTCACTTCACATAGAGGGGCTGTGAGTTTCACCTCCACCCCGCCCCAGTCCATACGCCGAGGCTGTCACCTCACATAGAGGGGCTCTGAGTGAGAATCACCTCCGCCCCACCCCCGTCTGTACGCCAAGGCTGTCATCTCACATAGAGGGGCTGTGACTGAGTTTCACCTCCGCCCCGGTGCGTACACTGAGGCTGTCACCTTACATAGAGGGGCTGTGAGTGCGTGTCACCTCTGCCCTGCCCTGGTCCATACGCCAAGGCTGTCACCTCACATAGAGGGACTGTGAGTTTCACCTTCGCCCCGCCCTGGTCCATATGCCAAGGCTGTCACCTCACATAGAGGGGCTGTGAGTGAGAATCACCTCCGCCCCACCCCCGTCTGTACACTGAGGCTGTCACCTTACATAGAGGGGCTGTGAGTGCGTGTCACCTCTGCCCTGCCCTGGTCCATACGCCAAGGCTGTCACCTCACATAGAGGGACTGTGAGTTTCACATTCGCCCCGTCCTGGTCCATACGCCAAGGCTGTCACCTCACATAGAGGGATTGTGAGTTTCACCTTCGCCCCGCCCTGGTCCATATGCCAAGGCTGTCACCTCACAGGACTCCAATACTAATAATAGCACCAATCGGCCACAAAAGAGCAGGTGAAACTGTCACAAAGCCACTTCACTGGGAAATTCTCCCTGCAGAACCAGTTCTGCTGACATAGGAGGTGCCGGGCCGCACAGACAGCGACCGCAGGACAAAGCCACATTCAGCCTGACGTTCCCAGCTCCCAGCCTGAGTCTGCATATTAACCCTATAAAGAGATCCCAGGAGCAACAGAGCAGAAATCTATGGGGTCCGACATGAACATCCAGTGCCCCCAAGAGGAAATATTGTCCGGTGATTGTCGCCCATATCACAGTGCGCAGATAGGACAGAGAAGCAGGAATCACATTTCCGGGAGATGGGTGCCGTCATAGATGGAAATGGGAAACCTAATTATAATATTCCTGGAGGACAGTGGCGTAACTAGAGTTTGATGAGCCCCGATGCAAAGTTGCACCTTGGCCTCCCTAACTGTACACAGACATTCGGGTACGTGATAATGACGCCGATACTCGGGGCATGGGATAATTACGCTGACACTTGGAGCATGGGATAGCATCACTAACACTTGGCTCTTTCACTCAGCACCCATGTTTCCCATGATCTGAAATCCCTCTTTCTCTCAGCACCCAGCTTTCCCATGATATGAGTATTTAAAGCTGGGTGCTGAGGGAAAAATGTATAGCAGAGCATGGGAAAGCTGGGTGCTGAGGGAAAGAGCCTTTTTCCCCCAGCACAAAACTTTCCCATCCCATGCTTTCATCTTTGTCCCCCCTCATACTGTATATACAGTGCCTTGCGAAAGTATTCAGCCCCCTTGAATTTTTCAAACTTTTCCCACATTTCAGGTTTCAAAGATAAAGCTAAAAATGTTAATGTTCTGGTGAAGAATCAACAAGTGGGACACAATTGTGAAGCTGAACGAAATGTATTGCTTATTTTAAACTTTTTTAAAAAATAAATAACTGAAAATTGGGGCGTGCAATATTATTCATCCCCTTTAAGTTAATACTTTGTAGCGCCCCCTTTTGCTGCGATTACAGCACAAGTCTCCATGTTTTAAAATGCACCCCACAGTCCTCCATGTTTTATAATGCAGCACCATAGTCCTCCATATTATATTATGCAGCACCCATACAATTTAATACAGTCCCATAGTCCTCCATGTTTTATAATGCAGCCCCATAGTCCTTCACATTGTATAATACAGACCCCATACTCTTTAACGCACCCTCGGACCATCGTGTACTCACTGATTAAAGACAGTAAATAAGTCCTCATCTCTCCTCATTCCCCCCGCTGCTCCGGCCAGTGTACCGCGCTCTGCATGTCTCAGTAATCAGTGGCACTCAGTCATGACGTCGCGACGCTCTGTTGCTCTGAGATGTCTAGCGCAGGTGTGACGCCCTGGCAAAACCAGGTAGTCACAGCTCGGCCCCTGCATAACACCTTCCCTTATTAGGAAACACAAAGCCAACCAGAAAACCCGTCACCGTCCTTAGGGAAAGATAGACACACCAGTGGGCGTGACCAGGCGGTTGGGACACGCCCACCCAGGGGTCCAGACAGCCCGGGGCGGGAAAGCAAGCAGATCAGTCTAGATAAGTTTTGGAGTCCAAGTTCAGAGGAGTGGAGAGGAGGTCAGGCCTGTGTGTCAGGCCTGAAGCTGACTGACAGGTACCAGGGTAGGAGCCCTGGTGCCTTTGGCTAGGAGGCAGACGGTGGTCTCCGTCAGCAGGAGATGGGAAGACGGCTCGGTGGAACCGAGGTGGACCGGGACAGGGTTGTAGCCCGCCGGTACCGACCCGGGGAACCGACCCTGAAACCGGAGCACAAAGAGGGGTACTCGGACCCTTAAGCGAGGACCAGAACCAAGAACCAACTGGAGCTGGTCAATTAACCGATTGAGGCCAGGACTAGAGGTCCTGTCCCACCTAAAGTACCTCATAGAAGACAACAACCCACCAATTAGGGATAAGAGGTCACTGCCAGGGCCCATAGATCCCACGGGCCAGCGTCTGCGGGCACGGCTCCTTAGGCCACATCCAGCCAGGAGCGGACTCCTGAGTTTCACACTAGGAAATTCAACCTTACAGAAAGCAGTGCAAGAAAAGGATAGAGACCACCAGACGGGTGGGGGACCAGAACGCAACCGGCTGCGGCACCGGCCACCATCACCTTGGTTTACCAGAGACTTGTGTGTTTTACTAACAGTGAGTATACCAGCACCCCCTGCGGCCGCCATCCCCTGCACTGCCCAACCGGGTCCCGGGGCCACCATTCCTGCCCACGAAGGGGTTAACAACTTGCTGCACAACATCTCCCCCGGGTGCCCCGTAACAGCAGCAGTGGTGTCCTACCTCACCACATACCATGGGTGGCGTCACAAACTTAATACGGCCCAGCCCGTACATATACGTGCCCCCATTTATTCAGCGTGTCTGCGAGACCCCCGGGTCCAGAGACCCTCGTGCCACCACCCCTGAAGGCCCGGATCCGAGCAGCACCAGCTGCTGGCACGGGGGCGGCACACAGGCACAGGGGGAGAATGATGAAGGATGAAGCTGAGCGCTCTGCTCCATCCTTATCATTGCTGTGTGTGATGGCAAGGAAGGGCCTACGTGCGGGAAGGCCTGGTGCCACCACTGGCACCGGGCCCCACTGACTCATGGGCCCCATAGCAGCCGCATGGTCTGCCAGTAAACAGCGCAGCTCCACTCTCACAGAGAGGAACCGGCTGCTTCTCTGTAAGGCAGGCACCGGGCCCCTAACTTTGCCGTGCTCTGTTGCAGTCGCGATCTCTACGACATAATCATTGTGCCACTACTGGTGGGATAATGTTTATCCTGGCAGCCCTCGTAGTCTAGAGTAGTGAAAAATAGAATGTGGAGCAAAGGGTTTAATGCTAGAAACCCGGGTGGTCTAATGTCGAAAACAGGTTAATGCTAGCATCCCCCGTGGTCCAGTGTAGAAATGGGGTTAATGTTAGCATGCCCAGTCTAGTGTACAGAAAGCATTAATGCAAGCAACCCTGCTGGTCTAGTGTGGTAAAGGGGTTAGTGCTAGCAACCTCAGTGGTCTAGTGTAGTGAATTGCTTAATGTTTCTCCAATGAGGAAGGAAGAAAAGAGCAGCAACTCGCCGGGAAGCAGAATCACGTCTTCTTTATTGTGAAAAAGCGGTAAACACGTAGTGCAGGGAGGGGGAGCCGAAGCCTCGGACAACGGCAAACCGGTGTGGCGCTTCTACGGGTCCTAGGATTCTGCTTCCCGGTAAGTTGCTGCTTTTTTTTCTTCCTTCCTCATTGGACCTGGATTTTGTATTTTTTTTTTTTAGCATGCACGCTGGGGCAGGTGTCCCTAGACAACAATTGTGGTGTGGTTTTCGCTATTAGTATGGAGCTGTTCTCGCTGTCCAGTCATGCCCAGTCTTTTTTCTTTTTGGTTTGAACTTTCATTTGCTTAATATTTGTATCCCTGCTGGTCTAGTGTGGTAAAGGGGTTAGTGCTAGCATCCCCAATAGTCTAGTGTAGTGAATTGCTTAATGTTTTTATCTGAAGTGCCCACGGGGTCTTGGGGGTTACTCGTCATCGGGCCTTTGTAGAGATGGGGGTGTCACAGCGGCCAGGCCCAGCTCCGTGACTCAGGCGGTGTCAATAAAAGTGGAGGGGTTAGGGAAATATTTACAGGGGATAGAGTGTGTCTTTGTGACACCACTTGTGGTATGCGACCAATTTAGAGGCCGCCGCAGCGCGAGGTCTCCGCTGGGGTACATAATAGAGCAGCTCGGTTGGTACAGCTCTCCATAGGCAGAGCTCAGGCCTCAGTGATGTTGGGAGTAGTAGTCTCGACTGCCGTGCAGGAAGGCGAGGATGGGGCCGTGGGAAGGACTGGACGACACAGGGATTGCAGTCAAAGTTCTTTACTCACTGAGGTTTCACCGCCTTTGGAGCCTGGAGCTCCACCGTTATGTGTTCCAGCCGATCCCGGATAATTTGGAGATCAAAGCTGGTGCTCCTTCTGTGTGTCCTTCCTTCTGGTAGTCTCTCCACCCCAGCGCCTGGTTAGTGGAACGGGTCACGGGTGCCTGCTGCACTCCCCGCGAACCCTGGAATCCCCCTTCCTAAGAATCCAGGTCGAGCCGCTCTAGCTCCGGAACACGGGTCCCTATCCTTGTTTGTCCATGTCCTCTGACTGTCTCCTATCCTCTCTGTCCCGTTCCGTTTTCCCTCTAGTGTGAAAGTGTGCGCCTAACTCCCCCCAAGATGCCCCACCCCTCGGGTCAGCTGGACTAGTGGGCAGGAGTCCCATACCTCGTGATGGCCACCCCCAGCCCCCTACCCTAACCCAGTCCCAGTAAAGGGGTGACTGTACTGAGTGTTGTTTGGTTGTAGTGGTTACTGGTGATGACCTCCTCCATACCCAAGATGAATACTACACATCGGCCGAGGTGCTGTACACTGTGGCGACCGAAGCCTCAGGGGCTCTACATATCCCTGTTGGTCTAGTGTGATAAAGGGGTTCTAGTAACTAGTAATTCTAGTAACTCTGGGGTTATTTTCCAAGTTTGCAAAATTGCAGTAAATGTTACAACATGAACACTGAGAAAATTCAGATATTTCACAATCGTCCCTGACAAAAGGGTTAATAAAAAGGAAGCTAGCGACTCCAGGATCCAGTTCAAGCCAAGAGGAACAAGCAGCAAATTATAGAGGATTCACCCGTGTAATCTGTGTTCATGTAAGATGGAGACGTAAAAGCAAGAACAATAACGTGATGCCCGACATTACGAGACCTGGGATCAAAGTCCAACAGTACGAGGCTCAGGACCAATGCCCGACACTACGAGACCTGGGATCAACGCTCAACACTAAGAGACCCGGGATCAACGCCCATCACTACGCCACCCGGGATTAATGCCTGACACTACGAGACTCTGGATTTACACCCAACACTTTGAGACCTGGGATTATCGCCTGAGAGTACGAGACCTTGCATCAACTCCCGAGACTACAAGACCCGGGATCAATGCCCAACACTACGAGACTCGAGATCAACTCATGAGACTACGAGACTTGGGATCAACGTTCTACACTACGAGACCCAGGATCAATGCCCGACACTACGAGACCCAAGATCAACGCCCAAAAGTAAGAGACCCTTGATCGACTCCTGACATTATGATACCCGGGATCAACGCCCGACACTACGAGATCCAGAATCAAATCCCAACACAATGAAACCTGGGATCAATGCCCGTCACTACAAGACCCAGGATCACGGTGCAGAGTGTAAAACGTTTGTAATAAACTTTTGTGCTTAAAGTTTTCAGTAATTTCAATATCTTCGTTTGCTGTGTAATAGTTTACAGGGGAAATAAAAATAATCACAGACATAAGTACAATGAAAAATTTTCCCCGTTAAATCTTTTTTTTCTGCACTTATAAAAACGATAATTTATAACCGAGCTCTATTGACGGAACAATAAAACTATCTGAGTCTCAGAAAATGGCAACACAAACCAAAATTATGAATCTTGGAAAAGAGCAAAACAAAAAAACACAACAATAAAAATCTACAAATATCAAAACACTGACAAGCACCTCCAAAAATGAGACAAATGTGAACAGGTGCAAGACGAGACAACAAGTCAATCTAACAAAAAGAATATTGCTATACTCTGTAAATATTGAATATGTGTCGCCCAGGGTTATGGGGTACTTGGTCCCGGGCGGTATATATCTGAGGAATGTCACTTTGGTGACCATTGCCTGGTTCCATGCCCTGGGTGCTTTTTGAAAAGGGGAATATTTACAGGGGATTGTTGAATAAAGTTTATATGGGACGCCCCTTGCGGTTTTGCGGCTATCGGGATGGAGCCGCTGCTGCACAATGTTCACTACTGGGGCTGGTGTTAATGGTAGCCGGGATGTTAGGCCCTCCGCAATGAAGGCCAGACTCCAGAGGATAGGTGATGTAGATGGTGAAAGAAGGTAGGCCACAACGGGAGTTCAGTGTAATTGGTTCTCTTTACTCACTGCAAGCTGGTAACTGGTCACCCGAGGCCGGCTGGTCTCAACCGCAGGTCCCCTTAGTCCCAGTGCTGGTTTAGTGCCCTGGTGGCTTCTTTCCCCTGCACTTGTGTTTGGTTGGTGGGTCCCCGTGGCTTGGAGCGTCTGGGGGTCCCCTCCTGGTTGTTGTCTTCAGCAGTCCGTATGACGGTAGCATGAACCCTGTGGGGTTGGAGTCTCTGGTCCTGTCCCCGGTTCTCCCTTTGCTACTGAGTCCTGAACTTTAAGGTCAGTGAGGTCCTTGATGGTCCCCTCACTGTGCAGATTTTATCAGGTCTGCATGGAGATTTTGCCTGACCTAGGATTCTGTACCCCGTTGGTGCGTAGTTCCGGGAATACTCCACCGTACTCCACCGCCAACTAACCACCTGGGCCCTCAGGTCACTGTCACTCCTGTCAGTCCATCTGCTCACTTTCACTGTCTCTGACACACTCTCCTTGACTACCACCACCTCTGTCTCTTCTCAATTGTCTGCTCCTCCCATCTGGTGGTCTAGTAGTGACCTCTAGGTGGCCATCCATTGGTCTGACCCTAGCCTTGTACCATTCTATGGGGGATGATTGGGGAAGAACAGGGATTTTCTGGAGTGTTTGTGTGTTACCGGCACTGGTCTTCTGAGTCCCTAGGGGGTAGGCCCTGCATCCTGGTGGGGATGCAGTACCTTGTAGCTCCCTGATGGCTTCAGGGGCACTACAAATACACGACACTGGAATTGCATTACTGCTATAAAAACTAGTATAAGAAAATTAGGTACTTAGTGCAAAAATTTACCAATTCACGAGAGCCCAACAGCCAGTGACAACACTTATCTCTGTGTTAGGACCTTAACCTTATAGGCCTCTCTCCAGGCTGTAAACTTACAATTTTATGAATCGGAAGTATCCAGCTATAATTAAAAATGTTCCAGGCTGATGGGCGGAGTGCTCAATCGAGAGGAAGTGCATTACAAATCTCAAACAAATGAGAAGTCTGAGACAAGTGTGAACAGGGGCAAGCTAAACAACAAAAAAAATGATAGATCACCTGGTCCTTAAGAGGTTAATTATTTATAACCTACCCTGTCTAAAACCTATTAATACTGGGACAACCCCTGATCTTCAGCCATGATTCGGTTCAGATGGGTTTTAAGCCTATAAAGTTAAGAAAAAATGTTTCCAAAATTGATAGGACATAGTCTGGACGCTCATTAATCCATCAAGAGGAAAACGGAACATTTCTGTATTTAGTAAGTATCAAAACCAAAATTGCTGAAGCTGCTGAGAGTTTCTACTGGGAGAGGAGGATGAAGAGCTGCGCCGAGTGGAAAATCCATGGAAAATCTGATGAAAAGGCAAGCGCCCCGCGCCCAATGTATGAGGAGGTGTCTGTGGAGGTCCATCTTTCACCTGACAGTATGATTGTCCCCCACCTCCTGCCTCAGGCACATCGCTCTCGTCTCTTCTCTATAATTTGTTCCTGTTCACGAGTGACTTGAGTCTAATCCGGTTATTGTTGCTGGTTTCAGATTGCAATCATCGATGAGGAATGACGCTCCCTCCACTCCCTGAGTCACTATCACACCAGCCTCCAGCGTGATGAGACACAGCACCACAGGCACAGGTGAACCATGCTCCTGCACCATGGCACAGAGAATCAGACGGACATTAGTATGGACGCTGCTTCTCCTTGGTAAGTTCACAAGCAGAACATTCTATCTCTTAAAGGGGCATCTCCTTCCTTTACAGGAGAGTCTCAGCACCATGAAGGGAATGTGCTTCTAAAATCACACGTCTTTGCAATTCACCTCTTCATTCTCAAGAGCGGAAGGATTTATAATGCTTTAGTATGGCTATATTATCGGCCACCTCTGTCGTCTACCGGCAGTGGTCAGTTTCCACGGTAATCAGGGCATGATGGAAATATGGCTCTGGCCAGCTTCAGCTCCCTGTGCTCCTCTGATACCGCAGAGATAAAATGTCTCTGCTCGAAGCATCGGGAGCGCCAGTTATTGGGTTCAGGAACAGATCCATTACAGACAGAACAAGAATGGATGTCACACGGGATTCAGAGCCCAAGTGTTTGTTCACACACGGAGTTTTACAGTACCAGCAGATTAATGGGAGCGCTGCAGAATATGTTGGCGCTATATAAATAACTATTATTATTATTTCTGCGATCTCATTGCCTCGGCGTGCCGGCGTGCTTTGGTTTTCCTTCTGTTTTATGATCTGTGGTGTGATAAAAAAGAAATACAATTATTTCATAAGTTTTTCTCATTTAGAGCAAAATGGCTCCGTGCAAAAAGAAATCACAACAAAAAATGCCATTAACCCCTTAAAGGCCTAAAACACACTTCCGCAAAAAAACGTATGTGTCTTACGGTCCGTTTTTCGGGTCCATGTTCCGTTTTTTTGGGGCGTTTCTCCGGTACGTATGGCATCCGTGTGATGGCGTATGCGAGCCATGTGTACGTGTAAAATGTCCGTGTTTGTGTGTAAAATGCCCGTGTATATGTACGTGGAATGTCCGTGTGGAATGTCCGTTTGTGTGTTGCACAATGTCGTTGATACATGTCGGCTGACAGCAGACAGAGTTGCGCGATGAGAATGAACTTGGGTGAACTTCACCCAACTTCATTGTCATGCCGCGGCTCTGTCTGTGTGCTGCATACTGATTAGCTGTCACCTGTGAAGGATTCACCAGTGACCGCTAATCCCCCGAGTGAATGAAGTGAGCAGCCCTCTCTCATACTTACCGCTCACCGATCACCAGCTCCTGTCAGCTCCACGCAACAAATGAAGGGAATAGCGCGATCAGCTGAGCTGTCACTGAGGTTTACTCGCGGCCAAGGCTGAATACAGCTGATCGCGCTATTCCCTTCATTAGCTGCGTGGAGCTGACAGGAGCGGCTGTGTCTTCTGCAGCTCCGGTCACCTTCATGCAGCACAGCTGGATGCGACGCTGGAGGTCTGTGGATTACGCCGGACATGGAGGGCTTTTTCGGGCTTATAAAATTGGTGAACCAGGCAATTTTTTAGTGTTTTTTTTTCTAATAAAGGATTGGTCGGGTGTGTGTGTTTATTTACAGTAATTTACAGATTAGTCATAGAAAGTATCTCTGGGAGACGCCTGACATGATTAATCTAGGACTTATTGGCAGCTATGGGCTGCCAATAACTCATTATTACCCCGATTTGCCAACGCACCAGGGCAAATCGGGAAGAGCCGGGTACAGTCCCAGAACTGTTGCATCTAATGTATGCGGCATTAGGGCGGCTGCTGACTGATATTGTTAGGCTGTGGGGCTCCCCATCCTAAGAATACCAGCCTTCAGCCGTATGGCTTTATCTGGCTGGTATTAAAATGGGGGGGGACCGCACGCCTTTTTTTTTAATTATTTATTTATTTTACTGCACAGTATAGACACGCCCACCGGCTGCTGTGATTGGGTGCAGTGAGACAGCTGTCACTCAGCGTGGGGGGCGTGTCTGACTGCAACCAATCACAAGCACCGGTGGGTGGGGAAAGCAGGGAATACGAGATTGATTAATGAGCGGCCGGCATATTCAAAGTAATTGTTGCCGCGTATTCTCTGCACAGCTGTTCCTCGCCGCGCTGGTGATCGGGGAGCGGTATGAGCCGGGGAAAGAAAAAAAACGAGCGCCAATGTAAGTATGACTGAGAACAGCAGAAAAAAAGGTAAGTATACTGAATTTAATTAATTAAAAAAAAAATAAATAAGATCGCTAGTGTAAAAACGCACACGCACGAAACTTGCTGAACACAGACATACTCCGTGTGCGGTACGTGCAGGCACGGACCCATAGACTTTAGCGGGTCCGTGCCTGCATGCTGCCGGCCAAAAACGGACATGTTGTCCGTTGTGAGGTAGCGTGGTCGGCTGCGCAGCAGAAGACACGGGATACAGGCACCAAGGTTCACAGCACACGGTTTAATATCCAAACAAAAGTCCACAACAGTACACATGTGCCTTTCCGGCAGAGAACTCAGGGAGTTGTGATCACTCCCTCACACCCAGCACACCTGCCCTTGTTCCTGTTTCCTTTTTAACCCTTCCTTAAGCCTGTAGGGAAACAGCATTAACCCTGGAGTGGAGTTACTTTCTATCATGGAGTGAGCACAACCGGAGAGAGACATACCGGCCGTCATAGATAACCCCGGTCACAGTCTCACATACCCCCTCCCTCAGTTCAAGCGAGCGGGGTTGAACTCCTGCCATCAAACACGGGCCGCAGGACAAGGCATCGGCGTTGCCCTGCAACCTACCGGCCCGGTGTTCAACCGTAAACCGGAAGTTCTGCAGAGAAAGGAACCACCGGGTAACCCGGGCATTCCGTTCCTTGGCGGACCTCATCCAGACCAGTGGAGAGTGATCCGTCACCAAGCGAAACTGTCGTCCCAGCAGGTAATAGCGTAGGGACTCCAAGGCCCACTTAATCGCCAGGCACTCCTTCTCCACTACGCTATAATTCCGCTCGGGAGGGGTGAGCTTCCTACTTAAGAAGGTGACGAGGTGTCCTCCCCCTGAACCACCTGAGACAGCACTGCCCCCAGGCCGACCTCCGAGGCGTCAGTCTGTACTATGAACTCCTTCCGGAAATCGGGGTTTACAAGAACGGGCTGTCCGCACAGGACCCCTTTCAGGGCCCGGAAGGAGTCCTCGGCCTGCGGAGTCCAGCGCACCATGACGGACTTCTTGCCTTTGAGAAGGTCCGTCAAGGGGGCTGATAGTCCCGCAAAATCTTTTACAAACCTCCTGTAGTACCCCACGATACCCAGGAAGGCCCTAACCTGCTTCGTGGTCAGGGGTCTAGGCCACTTCTGGATCGCCTCAACCATGTTAATTTGGGGCTTAATCACTCCTTGGCCTATTACATAGCCCAAGTAGCGGGCTTCCGTGAGTCCCAACGCACA
Organism: Anomaloglossus baeobatrachus; assembly: GCF_048569485.1. Taxonomy (NCBI): domain Eukaryota; kingdom Metazoa; phylum Chordata; class Amphibia; order Anura; family Aromobatidae; genus Anomaloglossus; species Anomaloglossus baeobatrachus. Next base: position 527,727 of record NC_134358.1, on the reverse strand, counting down.
TTTCTTGGGATTGGCTGTCAATCCGGCTGTTCGAAGCGCGTCTACCACCGCTTGTACCTGTTCCAAGTGGGTCTGCCACTCGGAGCTGTAAATAATGATGTCATCAAGGTACGCTGATGCATACGCCTGGTGGGGTTCCAGCACCAAGTCCATCAACCTCTGGAACGTGGCCGGAGCGCCATGTAACCCAAAAGGCAAGACAACATAGTGGAAGAGACCCTCCGGCGTAACAAAAGCGGTTTTCTCCTTGGCGGACTCCGTCAGGGGCACCTGCCAGTACCCCTTGGTCAGGTCGAGCGTCGTGAAATATCGCGCCTGTCCCAGCCTATCAATCAGCTCATCCACCCGGGGCATGGGGTAGAGATCGAACTTGGATATTTCGTTCAATCTCCTAAAGTCATTGCAGAACCTTAAGGAGCCATCGGGTTTTGGTATTAGGACAATAGGACTAGCCCATTCACTCCGGGATTTTTCGATGACCCCCAGGCGTAGCATTGTCTTCACTTCCTCTGATATGGCTTGTCTTCGAGCCTCCGGCACCCGGTATGACTTCAGGCGTACCTTCAGGTGAGGCTCGGTGACAATGTCATGTCGTATCAGACTGGTCCTACCCGGCAACTCGGAGAAGACATCGGGGTTCTGCTGAACCAGCCGTCTGGCCTCTCGCCTCTGTTGCTTGGTGAGGGCTTCTCCAGTCCTTACTTCTGGTTCGTCCTCTCTGGAGGTTGCTGGAGCCGGGTTTGAACGACCCGAAGAGGAGGGAGATGGGGGAAAATCAACCATCAGGCTTTCCCGTTCCTGCCAAGGTTTTAATAGGTTGACATGGTATATTTGTTCAGGTTTCCGCCTACCGGGCTGCAATACCTTATAGTTGACCACCCCGACTCTTTCCTTTATCTCATAGGGGCCTTGCCACTGAGCCAGGAATTTACTCTCCGCCGTGGGGATCAATACCAACACCCGATCCCCGGGTTTAAAGGTCCGCACGGTGGCTTGTCTATTGTAGCGGCCGCTTTGCGCGGCCTGAGCCTCCTGTAAATGCTCCTTCACAATTGGCATGACCGCGCTTATGCGGTTCTGCATTCCTAAAATGTGTTCAATCACACTTTTATGGGGGGTGGGCTCTTGCTCCCATGTTTCCTTTTCCAGGTCCAATAATCCCCGGGGATGTCGCCCGTATAACAATTCAAAAGGCGAAAACCCCGTGGATGCCTGTGGCACCTCTCGTATGGCAAACATCAAATAGGGAAGCATCATATCCCAGTCTTTCCCGTCTTTGGAAATCACCCTTTTGAGCATGGTTTTCAGGGTTTTATTGAATCGTTCCACTAAACCATCCGTCTGAGGATGAAACACAGACGTACGCAACTGCTTGATCTGGAGTAGCCGGCATAGCTCTTTGGTCACTTTAGACATGAATGGGGTCCCCTGATCCGTAAGGATCTCCTTGGGCAACCCCACCCGGCAGAACACCGCAAACAACTCCCGAGCTATAAGCTTCGCCGCAGTATGTCTGAGAGGTATCGCCTCTGGATACCGGGTGGCATAGTCAACGATCACTAGGATATGTTGGTGCCCTCGAGCAGACTTTACGAGGGGCCCCACCAGATCCATCCCTATCCGTTCAAAAGTGACTTCTATAATGGGTAACGGTACCAACGGACTGCGAAAGTGGGTCAGGGGTGCGGTAAGCTGACACTCCGGGCAGGTTTCGCAGAACCGTTTTACCTCCCCAAAGACCCCGGGCCAATAGAACCTTTGCAATATTCGCTCCTGCGTTTTCTTGACCCCTAGGTGGCCACTCATCAGGTGTTTATGTGCCAAGTCGAGGACCCGCCGGCGATAATGCTGGGGCACCACCAACTGCTCTACCCCTACGCCTCGTATTTCATCTACCCGGTAGAGTAAATCCTGCTTAAGAGCGAAATGGGGGTACCTTACCTGGGCACCGGGCAGCTGTGCCACCCCGTCAACTACTGTCACCCGACTCCGGGCATGTATTAATGTAGGGTCCTGGAGTTGGGCTGTCCCAAACGTATCCGGGGATGCCTCCAACTCCGGGATGGGCTCAACCGTCTCAGCCTCTCCTGCCAATACCTCTAGGGGTGACCTATCGGGTTCACATTCTGTCCCTATCATGGGAACCCCTACGGCAGGCGTCCCGGATTCAGGATTGTAGGGCTCAGGTCCCGGACTGACCAATATCTGAGGGGACTTAGGAGGTCCCTTCCATAAAGTCCAAAAAATAGGGCAGATCCCTTCATAGGATCACGTCATAGGGAAGAGTGTTAATAAGTCCCACCTCATGTTGCACCTGACCGCAAGGTGCTGTGATGGTGACAATCCCCGTGGGATAGTCTCGGTGGTCCCCATGTATGCAAACCACCCCCACGGTACGTCCTGTGGCCTTTACTTTAGCCCTTAGGGTTGATCGCACAAGGGTCACTAAGCTTCCAGAATCCAACAAGCCTGTAACCGGACATCCATTCACCTGTATTTGGCACAAGTGGGGCTCAGTCTCTGGGTAGACCAGGTCAGCGGTACACACTACCTGAGCATACATTGAACCCCGCCGGGTAACCCCACAATCCATGGGCTCGGTGGTGAGTGGACACTGGGCTTCCATATGTCCCACCCGCTGGCACCGCCAACATCTAATAGGGAAGGAAACCCCCTTGACGAGTTGTCGTTTAGGGTACATAGCCTTCCGGACCTCAGGGACGGAGGGTTCGGCCTCAGACGGGTCGGTAGCGGACTCCCGCACCGGTGTCAGCGGTGGGTCCTTGGCCCTAGGCTTGGAGGGGCCGGACCGATGGGCGGTACGCAAAGTCTCAGTGTCCCGTATCAAGTCCTGCGTAGCCACATGCCGCTCTACCAGGCCCACTAATTGGTCCAAGGTACTTGGGTCGCCCTGTCCAACCCACCGTTGAATGGTGACGGGTAAAGTGCGTACAAAACTATCAACAACTACCCTTTCCACCATTTGCGCCGGGCTCAGAGTGTCAGGCTGCAACCACTTTTTTACGAGATGCAACAAGTCATAGGCCTGGGAGCGTACGGGTTTGGCTTCCTCATAGAACCACTGATTTACCCGCTGAGCCCGTACATAGGTATTCACCCCCATACGAGCAAGTATTTCAGCTTTCAGGGTCGCATAGTCAATGGCGTCCTCGGTACAGAGGTCCAGGTATGCTTTTTGGGGTTCCCCCGTCAGTAAGGGGCGACAATACCTCAGCCCACTGGGGGGTCGGCAGCTTTTCCCGCTCGGCCACCCGCTCAAACACCGCCAGGAATGCTTCCACATCATCCCCCGGGGTCATCTTTTGCAACGCTTGTCTCACCGCTTTCCGGACGCTGTCGTCATCACCCGGTCCCGGGGTTGTTGCTGCCGGTCCGGCACGGATCGACTTGGCCAGGAGAACCATCTGTTCTTTGTGCCTTTGCTCCTGACGTGCATTGGCCTGAATCAGCTGCTTTAGTATTTCTTCCATGGCGTCGCCGGGTTTTGGCTGTAGTATAGCTGCTTGAATCCAGGACATGTGCTACCGGGTCACCCGAAATGGAAGCTACACCTCACCGGGCTGGCATGCCCGCCGATTCTCCACCATATGTGAGGTAGCGTGGTCGGCTGCGCAGCAGAAGACACGGGATCCAGGCACCAAGGTTCACAGCACACGGTTTAATATCCAAACAAAAGTCCACAACACTACACATGTGCCTTTCCGGCAGAGAACTCAGGGAGTTGTGATCACTCCCTCACACCCGGCACACCTGCCCTTGTTCCTGTTTCCTTTTTAACCCTTCCTTAAGCCTGTAGGGAAACAGCATTAACCCTGGAGTGGAGTTACTTTCTATCATGGAGTGAGCACAACCGGGGCGAGACATACCGGCCGTCATAGATAACCCCGGTCACAGTCTCACACCGTGTAGAAAAGCGCACAAACGTACTTGCCTCACGGACACACGTTCCGTGCGATTTTACGTGTGTGTGCCATCTACAATTGATTAACATGGGTCTCCGTGTCTACGTGTCTCCGGTACATGCAAATACGTACCGCACACGTACAAATTACACGGATGTGTGTTGCGGGTCCAAGACGAAGCCAATTTTGTCCCTAATGACTCGGCCATTGTTTGTGATTCTGACCAGTGTCACTTTCACAGGTTATGCCTCCAGAACTCTTTAACAGACCCCGGTGATTCTGACATTGTTTGTTCGTGACATATTGTACTTCAGGATATTTTTTGATTTTGATTGTGAAAAAATCGAAAATTGGACAATTTGAAAAATATCTCAATTTTCAATCTTTTAATTTTTCTGCCCTTAAACCAGAGCGTTCTGTCTTACAAAAATAGTTACTAAATTACATTTCCCATGTGTCACTTTTTTAAAATACATTTTTTTGTTATGAAGTTCATCAACAATTTCCCATTTTTTTTTCAACAAGATTTACAAAACCATTTTTTGGGACCACATAACATTTGAAGTGACTTTGGGGGTCCTATGAGATAGAAAATACCCAAAAGTGACCCCATTCTTAAAACTGCACCCATCACACTGCTTAAAATCACATCAAAGAAGTTTATTAACCCTACAAGTGCTTCACAGAAACTAAAGTGATGTGAAATGAAAAAAAAACCCAAAAATTATTTTACCTAAAAATGTTGCTCTAGCCCCAATTTATTCACTTTTAGAAGAAATAACACCACAATATGGACCCCAAAATGTGTTCCCCAGTTTTTTTTGAGCGTGAAGATACCCCAAATGTGGTCAGAAACCTCTATTTTGACAAATTAGAGGGTTAGGGTTAGGGTTATCCTAACCCGGAACAGAAGGAGCAATATTTGAATTTTGGAACACAAAATGGCTGAAATAGATTGCAGGCACCATGTTGCATTTGCTGGGCCCCTAAAGTACCAAAACAACAGAAAACTCCCACAAGTGACCCCATTTTGGAAACTAGACCCTTCAATGATTTTATCTAGGTGTCTAGTGAGCATTTTTAACCCACAGATACTTCACAGAATATGATAACATAAGGCTGTTATATTGAAAATTTTCATTTTTTATAGCACCAAATTTCTCACTTTTTTAAGAGGTAATACCAAAAAGTGTACCCCACGGTTTGTTACCCATTTTTATATGAGTGCAGTGATACCTCACATGTAGTCAAAAACCTCTCTTTGGATAAATGGGAGGGCTATGAACAGAAGGAATAATATGTTAATTTTGGAAAGCAATTTTGTTAAAAAAGATTGCGGGTACAATATTGCATTTGCAGTGCCCCTAAGGTACCTAAACAGCAGAAACCCACACAAATTACCCCATTTTGAAAACTAGACCCCTCAAGGAATTTATCTAGATGTTTGGCGAGCACATTGAACCCCTGGGTGCTTCACAGAATTTTATAATGTTTAGCTGTGAAAATAAAAAACTACATTTTTACCACAAAATTGTTACTTCAACCAGGTAGCTTCTTTTTTTTACAAGGGTATCAGGATAAAATGCACAATAAACTTTATTGTGCAATTTCTCCTGAGTATGCTGATACATCATATGTGGTGGAAATCTATTGTTTGGGCGCACGGCAAGGCTCAGAAGGAAAGGAGCACCATTTGACTGTAAAATTGGCTGGACTCATTAGCGAATGCCATGTCAAGTTTGGATAGCCCCTGAGGTGCCTGAACAGTGGAGCTCCCCCACATGTGACCACATTATGGAATTAAACCCCTTAAGGAATTTATCTAGATGTTTGGTGAGAACCTTGAATCCCTGGGACTTCACAGAATTTTATAACGTTGAGCTGTGAAAACAAAAAAAAAATACATTTTTTACCATAAAATTGTTACTTCAACTAGATAGCTGTTTTTGCCAGGGTAACAGGAAAAAATGCACCATAAAATGTATTTTTCAATTTCTTCTGAGTATGCAGATACCTCCTATGTGGTAGAAATCAAATGTTTGTGTGCACGGCAGAGGTTGAAAGGAAAGAAGCGCCATAAATCCTGCTTTACATGTTACGATTCTGCATACGATTTCGTATGCGATCGTAACCGCCCCCATCGTATGTGCGGTACGTTCAATTTTGTTGAATGTGACGCACAAACGATTAACCCCCGTCGCACGTACTTACCCGTCCATACGACCTCGATGTGGGTGGCGAACGTCCACTTCCTGGAGTGGGAGGGACGTTCTGTGTCACATCGACGTCATGTGACAGCCGGCCAATAGAAGCGGAGGGGCAGAGATGAGCGGGACATAAACATCCCGCCCACCTCCTTCCTTCCGCATTGCTGGCCGGGAGCCGCAGGACGCAGGTAAGATCTGTTCATCGTTCCCGGGGTGTCACACACTGCGATGTGCGCTGCCCCGGGTACGATGAACAACCTGACGTTCAATTCATGAGGAATGAACGACGTGCGTGTGATGAACGTTTTACCGTTCATTCGCATTCGCATGTAGCTGTTACACACTACAATGTACCTTACGATGCCGGATGTGCGTCACTTACGACGTGACCCCGCCGACACATCGTAAGATATATTTTAGTGTGTAAAGCGGGCTTATGACTGCAAAATTGTCTGGAATCATTAGCGAACGCTATGTCCTGTTTGCATAGCCCCTGAGGTGCCTAAACAGTGGAGCTCCCCCACATGTGACTCCATTCTGGTATAGTGAGCATTTTGAGCACGTACTTCACAGAATGTGATAAACCTAGGTAGTCATATTGAAAATTTTCTTTTTTTTCTTTTTTTTTCATAAAAATGTTATTTTAGCACCAAATTTCTCCCTTTTTCAAGAGGTAAAACAAAAAATTGCACCCCACAGTTTGTTATCCAATTTCTTATGAACCCAGCGATACCCCACATGTGGACAGAAACCTCTGTTTGGAGAACCGGTACGGCTCGGAATAGAGGGAACACCATATGAATTTTGGAAAAGATGAAATAAATTGCGCGCACCATGTCGCATTTGCAGAGCCCCTAGGGTACCTGTCCAGCAGAAACCCCCTACAAGTGACCCTATTTCGGAAACTAGACCCCTCTAGGATTTTATTCACTGGTATACTGAGCATTTTAAATCTACAGGTACTTCACAAGAATGATGCTGTAGTGCCAAATTTTTCACTTTTAGTGCGGCGTCACACGCTACGATATATCGGGCGAGATGTCGTCGGGGTTACGGATTCCATGACGCACATTCCCTGTCGTTAGAGATATCGTAGCGTGTGACAGCTACGAATGACTGTGAACGAGCAAAAATACTCACCTTTTCGTTGCTCGTTGGCACGTCGTTCATTTTCATAAAGTCGTTCCTCCTTCTGCGAGCCGGTTGTTCGTCGTTCCCGAGGCAGCACACATCGCGCCGTGTGACACCCCGGGAACGACGAACACAGCTTACCTGCGTCCCGCCGGCAATGCTGAAGGAAAGAGGTGGGCGGGATGTTACGCTCCGCTCATCTCTGCCCCTCCACTTCTGTTGGGCGGCCGCTGTGTGACGTTGCTGTGACGTCAAACGTCCCTCCCCCTTCAGGAAGAGGATGTTCGCGGCCCACAGCGACATCGTCCGGGAGGTAAGTACGTGTGACGGGGGTTTAACGACTTTGTGCGACACAGGCAATGAATTGCCCGTGATGCACAAACAACGGTGGTGGGTGCGATCGCTCATGCGATCGCACAATAAATCGGTGCGTGTAACGACGCCCTTAGGCTATGTGCCTACACCCCGGTGGCACTGCATCTAGGACGCAGTGTCAGCCCTCCTGCAGAGATGCAAGTGTTGTCCACGGAAGAAGGTAGCTGCCGTGGCCATGATAGATTAGCTCTATTCTCTCCGAAGAGAATACTCTCATCTCCACAGCATAAATTGACATGCTGAGGCTCAGGAAGCCGCAACGCAGGTCAGTTTATGCTCAGAGAAAAGAAGCAAAGGGGGCCGGAGAGTTCTAAAAATTCATCCACTGTGCTTGTACTGCACAACGCAGCATTATTGATGCAACAAAAATACTTTGCGTCCAAAACACTGCAAACCCTGATCGTGGCACGCACTCTAAAAATCTTAGATAGAAAGATAGATGTCAGATCCATATTTAGTATCCCACTTCCCTACATATTCTAAGCTGGCACCCTTTTATGACTTTCATGTGGCAATAAAGGGGGCTTAGTTTTGTGTTTAGCCAAAAAAAAAAAAAAATAAATTTAAAAAAACGACGTGGGGTCCCCCTCAAATTGGATTGCACACCAAGGTAAAGCTGACAGCTGGGATCTGGTATGCTCAGGGTGGGAAGGGCCATGGTGATTTTAACCCTTCCCAACCTAAAAGTAGCAGGCCACAGCCCCGACTCCCCCCGACTGATGCGGTGGCAAACGGGGTAATATAAGGGGTTGATACCAACTGTAATGTCACCTGGCATCAAGCCAAGGGGTTCATAATATCGAAGCATCTATCAGATACCCGACATTATGAACCCAGTCAGTAATAAAAAAAGAAAGACAGAAAAAAATTATTTGAAAAAACACTCCCCAACACATTTCCTCTTTCACCAATTTATTGAAAAAAAAAAAATTTTTCTGGTCTCCCGTAATCCATTTTGGAGTTTCCACAATGACTCTGGACCTTCCAGAATATGGGGGATATACTCACAGAACTCATCCCCCATTTTCTTGAACTGTAGACACTTCATGTGAGGAGTGTGGGTGCCGTGGTCTCACTGAGAATACTGCAGTCACACTCCCTGGGTTAGACTGAGGACAGTGTGAGCTGCAGTAACCTTAGTATCACTGTATGGCCAACATTTTTCAGAAGAGGAGGAGAAATGGCGGGGAATCGGCACTGCAAGAGGTACCAGGGTACCGAGGCAGGACCGGGGGAGCACCAAGGGGGACCTGAGGAGGACATTTCTGCCTCATCTGACATGTCAGATGAGGCAGAAGTTAAAGGAGGAGGACGCGTTCAGCGGGCGCGCAAGTTGTATGCACGACATTTTAGATGATCGGGAGAGGGATCGGGGAGGACTTCGGCCACACTGGGGGACCGGGGGAGACAGGGGAAGAACATTTATCTCCCATCTGATATGTTTGATCATGCCATGGTGGGAGATAAATCATTTTTTACCGACACTACAATTTACTATAACGTGATCATGGTTAAATGGTATATAACCATGATCACGTGACCAGGGACTGGAAAAAATGGCCGGAATCGTGATCTCCAGGGTCTCAGCTAAACCCCAGTAGCTGAAACCCCAGAGATTTTCCGATGCTGAAGGGTGCTATTCATTTTTTTCTTGCTGCTGTCTTAAAACAGTAGATCAGAATAAGTACCCTTTCTTGCCACCGTTTTAATCCGTAACGTCATCATAAAGAGGTTAATATTCACGAACAGTTTTCTGGCCAGAGACCGTGTTCTTCACGTAAAAAAAAAAAAGGCATAAAAAAGCTGCATGTGAAAACAGCCTTATACTTAATTCACAGGGTAATTGTTTTCTCTGTACACTGGACACACTGTAACATGCCATCAGTTCAGAGAAAATCAGGTTTATTCAAGTTTTCAGACTTTATGTCTCTTTTCACAGAAAACAAACATATTTTACAAGTGGTTTAGAATGAAAACAGAAATATGCAATAAAGTTGCTTTTACGATCAGTCAATAGCTGATTTCGATCTTGTGCAGCGTTGTCAAAGAAAGGGATTGAAAACACCATCCACATCAATATCTACCTCCTGCCCGGCTTGTTTAGTGGGTTCTACACATATGTGTGTGACTTAGAATATTTATTTTTATTGTAACATCCGATAAATGTTCTAATTATTTAATTCTGAATTTAAAGGTATTTCTTCAACAACTAAGTTATCTACAACTGGATACACAATATCAACACCTGGAAATACAACATCGATATCAATTATAACTGTGTGCACTCCGACCACATCAATGCCGCCAACTTATCTATCAACAACTGAATCTACAATTGTAGCAACTACAGCTGAGCCATCAACAATGCCATCTACCGACACACCTACAACTGAGCCATCAACAACTCACTCTACAGGCACACTTACAACTGAGCCATCAACAACTCAATCTACCGACACAACTACAACTGAGCCATTAACAACTCAATCTACGGACACAACTACAACTGAGCCATCAACAACTCACTCTACAGACACACCTACAACTAAGCCATCAACAACTCAATCTATTGACACAACTACAACTGAGCCATCAACAACTCACTCTACAGGCACACCTACAACTGAGCCATCAACAACTTACTCTACCGACACTAGAACTGAGCCATCAACAACTCAATCTACCGACACAACTACAACTGAGCCATCAACAACTCACTCTACAGACACACCTACAACTAAGCCATCAACAACTCACTCTACAGGCACACCTACAACTGAGCCATCAACAACTCACTCTACTGACACTACAACTGAGCCATCAACAACTCACTCTACAGACACACCTACAACTAAGCCATCAACAACTCAATCTACTGACACACCTTCAACTGAGCCATCAACAACTCACTCTACTGACACAACTACAACTGAGCCATCAACAACTCACTCTACTGACACACCTAGAATTGCGCCATCAACAAGTCACTCTGCAGAGACAGCTACAGCTGAGCCATCAATAAATGAATCTACAACTGATCTATCAACTGAATCTACAACCGCAGCAACAACAACTGATCTATCAACAACTGATTCTACAAATGCAGCAACAACTTATCTATCATCAACTGATTCCACCACTGCAGCAACAACAACTGATCTATCAACAACTGAATCTACAACTGCGGCAACAACAACTGATCTATCAACAACTGAATCTAAAACTGCGGCAACTACAACGGATCAATCAACAATTGAATCTACCACTGCAGCAACTACAACTAATCTATCAACAACTGAATCTACTACTGCAGCAACAACAACTTATCTATCATCAACTGAATCCACCACTGCGGCAACAACAACTGATCTATCAACAACTGAATCTACAACTGCAGCAATGACAACTGATCTATCAAAAACTGAATCTACCCCTGCAGCAACATCTGATCTACCAACAACTGAATTTACAACTGTGGCAACTACAACTGATCTATCAACAACAGAATTTCCAACAGTGGCAACTACAACTGATCTATCAACAATTGAATCTACCACAGCAGCAACTACAACTAATCTATCAACAACTGAATTTACAACTGCGGCAACAACAACTAATCTATCAACATCTGAATCTACCACTGCAGCAACAACAACTTATCTATCATCAACTGAATCCACAACTACGGTAACAAAAATTGATCTATCAACAACTGAACCTACAACTGCAGCAATGACAACTGATCTATCAACAACTGAATCTACAACTGCAACAACATCTGATCTACCAACAACTGAATTTACAACTGTGGCAACTACAACTGATCTATCAACAACCGAATCCACAACTGCGGTAACAACAACTGATCAATCAACAACTGAATCTACAACTCCAGCAATGACAACTGATCAATCAAAAACTAAATCTACACCTGCAGCAACAACTGATCTACCAACAACTGAATTTACAACTGTGGCAACTACAACTGATCTATCAACAACAGAATTTCCAACAGTGGCAACTACAACTAATCTATCAACATCTGAATCTACCACTGCAGCAACAACAACTTATCTATCATCAACTGAATCCACAACTGCGGTAACAACAACTGATCTATCAACAACTGAATCTACAACTGCAGCAATGACAACTGATCTATCAACAACTGAATTTACAACTGCAGCAACTACAACTGATCTATCAACTGAATCTACAACTGCAGCAACTACAACTGATCTATCAACAACTGAATCTACAACTGCAGCAACTACAACTGATCTATCAACAACCGAATCCACAACTGCGGTAACAACAACTGATCTATCAACAACTGAATCTACAACTGCAGCAATGACAACTGATCTATCAACAACTGAATCTACAAGTGCAGCAACTACAACTGATCTATCAACAACTGAATCTACAACTGCAGCAACTACAACTGATCTATCAACAACTGAATCTACAACTGCAGCAACTACAACTGATCTATCAACAACTGAATCTACAACTGCAGCAACTACAACTGATCTATCAACAACTGAATCTACAACTGCAGCAATGACAACTGATCACTCAACAACTGAATCTACAACTGCAGCAACTACAACTGATCAATCAACAACTGAATCTACAACTGCAGCAATGACAACTGATCGATCAAAAACTAAATCTACACCTGCAGCAACAACTGATCTACCAACAACTGAATCTAAAACTGCGGCAACTACAACTGATCTATCAACAACTGAATCTACAACTGCAGCAATGACAACTGATCAATCAACAACTGAATCTAAAACTGCGGCAACTACAACTGATCTATCAACAACTGAATCTACAACTGCAGCAACAACTGATCTATCAACAACTGAATCTACAACTGCAGCAACTACAACTGATCTATCAACAACTGAATTTACAACTGCAGCAACTACAACTGATCTATCAACAACTGAATCTACAACTGCGGCAACTACAACTGATCTATCAACAACTGAATCTACAACTGCAGCAACTACAACTGATCTATCAACAACTAAATCTACAACTGCAGCAATGACAACTGATCAATCAACAACTGAATCTACAACTGCAGCAATGACAACTGATCAATCAACAACTGAATCTACAACTGCAGCAACTACAACTGATCTATCAACAACTGAATCTACAACTCCAGCAATGACAACTGATCGATCAAAAACTAAATCTACACCTGCAGCAACAACTGATCTACCAACAACTGAATCTAAAACTGCGGCAACTACAACTGATCAATCAACAACTGAATCTACAACTGCAGCAACTACAACTGATCTATCAACAACTGAATCTACAACTGCAGCAACAACTGATCAATCAACAACTGAATCTACAACTGCAGCAACTATAACTGATCTATCAACAACTGAATCTACAACTGCAGCAACTACAACTGATCTATCAACAACTGAATCTACAACTGCAGCAACAACTGATCAATCAACAACTGAATCTACAACTGCAGCAACTACAACTGATCTATCAACAACTGAATCTACAACTGCAGCAACTACAACTGATCTAGCAACAACTGAATTTACAACTGCAGCAACTACAACTGATCTACTAACAACTGAATTTACAACTGCGGCAACTACAACTGATCTAACAACAACTGAAGTTACAACTGTGGCAACGCCAACTGATCTATCAACAACCGAATCTACAACTGCGGCAACTATAACTGATCTGTCCACAACTGAATCTTTGATTGCAGCAATAACAACTGATCTGTCCACATCTGATTCTACAATGACAACAACTAAATCTACAACTGAGCCACAAGCAACAACATTAATTGAACCTACAAGCGCAGCAATTGTGACTGAGACTGTAACACCTGAATCTATCTCTCCAGCAAAGAAAAGTGAGTTGGCAATAATTGATTCTACAATTGCTGAAACTACAAGCGAGCCATCAATGACTAAATCTAGAATGGCAGAAACCACAACTGAGCCATCAGCTACGTCTGAATCTATGATATTGATGACTATGTTATCATCAACCACACCTGAGATGTCAACAACCGAATCAACAACTCCACTGAATGCAGCTGAGGTGTCAACAATTACAGCCACAGAAGCTACAACTGAGCCACCCGGCTCTGAATCTACATCTACCACTACAGCGGAACCATCAACATCAAAAGTGAGACCTGCGGAAACTACAACTGAGATAAAAACTGAATTTATAGCTGCAGAAACTACAATTAAGCCGGCAACAAGTGAGCGACCAACAAAACCCCTTACAACTGAACCAACCAGCTCACATACTACACCTATACCAGTTACTGAATCTATAATATCAGATCAACTATCAACAATCACTCCTCTATCTATGACATCAACCAACGTGTCACCAGAAATCACCGCGTCTACAATATTAACATCTAAACCTGTAACCTCATCACCTGCACCAGCTGGGACCACACCATTATCTTCTACAACTGGGACCACATCATTGTCTTCTACAGCTGGGATCTCACCATTATCTTCTACAGCTGAGACCACACCATTACTTTCTACAGCTGGGACCACAACATTATCTTCTACAGCTGGGACCACACCATTATCTTCTACAGCTGAGACCACACCATTACTTTCTACAGCTGGGACCACACCATTATCTTCTACAGCTGGGACCACACCAATGTCTTCTACAGCTGGAACCACACCATTATCTTCTACAGCTGGGACCACACCATTATCTTCTACAGCTGAGACCACACCATTATCTTCTACAGCTGGGACCACACCAATGTCTTCTACAGCTGGAACCACACCATTGTCTTCTACAGCTGGGACCACGCCATTATCTTCTACAGCTGTAACCACACCATTATCTTCTACAACTGGGACCACACCATTATCTTCTACAGCTGAGACCACACCATTATCTTCTACAGCTGGGACCACACCAATGTCTTCTACAGCTGGAACCACACCATTGTCTTCTACAGCTGGAACCACACCATTATCTTCTACAGCTGGGACCACACCATTATCTTCTACAACTGGAACCACACCATTATCTTCTACAGCTGGGACCACACCAATGTCTTCTACAGCTGGAACCACACCATTGTCTTCTACAACTGGGACCACACCATTATCTTCTACAGCTGGGACCACACCATTATCTTCTACAGCTGGGACCACACCATTATCTTCTACAGCTGTAACCACGCCATTATCTTCTACAGCTGGGACCACACCATTATCTTCTACAGCTGTAACCACGCCATTATCTTCTACAGCTGGGACCACACCATTATCTTCTACAGCTGTAACCACGCCATTATCATCTACAACTGGAATCATGCCATTATTTTCTACAGCTGGGACCACACCATTATCTTCTACAGCTGTAACCACGCCATTATCATCTACAACTGGAACCACACCAATGTCTTCTACAACTGGGACCACACCAATGTCTTCTACAGCTGGGACCACACCATTGTCTTCTACAACTGGGACCACACCATTGTCTTCTACAACTGGAACCACAGCAATGTCTTCTACAACTGGGACCACACCAATGTCTTCTACAGCTGGGACCACAGCATTGTCTTCTACAACTGGAACCACACCAATGTCTTCTACAACTGGAACCACACCAATGTCTTCTACAACTGAGACCACACCAATGTCTTCTACAACTGGGACCACACCAATGTCTTCTACAGCTGGGACTGCACATTTGACTTCTACAGCTGGGACCACAGCATCATCTACACCAGCTGGGACCACAACATTAGTTACGACCCCAACAATGACGCCCACACAACTGCCCACAAGCACAGTGATGACCTCACCATTACCTGCTACTTCTAACACTACTAGGATCCCAACATCATCCTCCCTGGGTAACACAACATCATCCTCTTTGCCAACTACAACCACATGGAAACCCTCTATTCCAGGCCAGGATCTGACTTTCAGTACAATGAGACAAAATGTTTCCACTGGAGCCAGTGCCACATTCCAGTCTGCAGCTCCAGGAAGGAACGCGACCAGTGAGTGCTTTATAATAATGGCTTCATGTATATCACAGTCTCAGTCTCGTTATGGCTGATAACAGAGAGTAATTGCACTCACTTGTCCTACAGTGTCCTCCTCAGTAATGGCTGATAACAGAGAGTAATAGATTGTAGTCACCTGTCCTACAGTCTCCTCCCCAGTAATGGCTGAGAACCGGGAGTAATAGATTGTACTCCCCTGTCTTACAGTCTGGCCCCCAGTAATAGCTGACAACAGCTATAATAAAATAAATAAGCTGAGCAGCAGCACTCAATGTCAAGCAGCAGCTGCTAAAGCAAACAAGATTTTAGGGTTTATAAAAAGAGAGATTAGATCCCGTTATCCCAACGTATTATTACCCCTCTATAAATCACTTGTAAGGCCACATCTGGAATACGGGATCCAGTTTTGGGCTCCACATTTTAAAAAGGACATTCAGAAGTTAGAGTCAGTTCAAAGGCGGGCAACTAGACTATTACAAGGAATGGAAGGCCTCCCATATGATGAGTAATGGAGGCCGCCCGTATGATGAGTAATGGAGGCCGCCCGTATGATGAGTAATGGAGGCCGCCCGTATGATGACAGGTTGAGAAAGTTAGATATGTTTAGCTTAGAAAAAAGACGTCTCAGAGGAGATCTCATTTATATGTATAAATACATGTGTGGTCAATATAAAGGACTGGCACATGACTTATTTCTTCCAAAGACAATACTAAGGACCAGGGGGCACTCACTGCGAGTGGAAGAAAAGCGATTCCGACAGCTAAATAGGAAAGGGTTCTTTACAGTTAGAGCAGTCAGACTGTGGAATGCCGACCACAAGAGGTAGTAATGGCAGATACTATAACAGCTTTCAAAAAAGGGCTGGATGATTTCCTCAGTGCACACAACATTATTGGTTATAAATGACTTTGTGACCAAATGTAGAACTGGTGGAGGAAGGTTGAACTAGATGGACCTAGGTCTTTTTTCAACCTTAGTAACTATATAACTATGTATGTAACTATGTAACAGGGAGTAATACATGTACTCACCTTTCCTGCAGTCCCCTCCCCAGTAATGGCTGATAATAGGGAGTAATAGATTGTGTTTAGCAGATACTTTGTGATGTTGCTTTATCTCCTGTCCTGGTTCCAGCAGTCAGACCCATGTGACGTTGCTTTTCTCCCAGTTCCGGAGGTCGGACCCTTGTGATGTTGCTTTTTGTCCTGGTTCTGGGGGTCAGACCTTTGTTTGTGACGTTGCTTTTTCTCCTCATTCCAGAGGTTGAATCCTTGCGACTTTGCTTTTTCTCCCAGTTCTGGAGGTAGGACCCTTGCAACGTTGCTTTTTCTGCTGGTTCCGGGGGTCAAACCCTTGTGATGTAGCTTTTTCTCAGTTCCAGTGGTTGGACCATTGTGAGTTACTTTTTCTCCCAGATCCAGCAGTTGAACCCTTGTGATGTTGCTTTTTCTCCCTGTTCCAGAGGTTGGACCCTTGTGATGTTGCTTTTTCTCCCTGTTCCAGAGGTTGGACCCTTGTGATGTTGCTTTTTCTCCTGGTTCCAGAGGTTGGACCCTGGTGATGTTGCTTTTTCACCTGGTTCCGGCAGTTGGACACTTGTAACGTTGTTTTTCTTCTGGTTTTGGCAGTTGGACCCTTGTGACATTGCTTTTTCTCCCGGTTCCAGCAGTCGGACCTTTGTGACATTGCTTTTTCTCCTGGTTCCTTTGGTTGGACCCTTGTGATGTTGCTTTTTCTCCCGATTCCGGTGGTCAGACCCTTGTGACAATGCTTTATCTCCCATTACTGGCGGTCGGACCTTTGTGAAGTTGCTTTTCCTCCCAGCTCCGGCAGTCGGACCTTAGTGATGTTGCTTTATCTCTCGGTTTCGGTGGTCGGATCCTTGTGATGTTGTCTTTTCTCCTTGTTCCAGAGGTTGGATCCTTGTGACGTTGCTTTTTATTCCAGTTTTGGCAGATGGACACTTGTAACATTGCTTTTGCTCCCAGTTCTGGCAGTCGGATCCTTGTGACATTGCTTTTTCTCCCGGTTCCAGTGGTTGGACCCTTGTGACGTTGCTTTATCCCCTTGATCCGGTGGTCAAACCCTTGTAATGTTTCTTTTTCTCTCGATTCGAGCGGTTAGACCCTTGTAACGTTGCGTTCTCTCCCAGATCTGGCAGTCAGACCCTTGTGACGTTGCTTTTTGTCCCAGTTCCAGAGGATGGACCCTTGTGACATTGCTTTTTCTCCCGGTTCTTGCAGTTGAACCCTTGTGACATTACTTTTTCTCCCGGTTCCAGTGGTTGGACCTATGTGACGTTGCATTATCCCCTTGTTCCGGTAGTAGGACCTTTTTGTGAGGTTGCTTTTCCTCCCAGTTCCAGCGGTCAGACCCTTGTGACATTGCTATTCCTCCCAGTTCCAGCGGTCGGATCTTTATATGTTGCTTTATCCCCTGGTTCTTTTGATCAGACCCTAGTGTTATGATTGGAACCTTGTCCCATTGCTATATCTCCTGGTTCTGGTAATTGGACCCTTGTGATATTGCTTTACTTCCTAGTTTCTGAGGTCAGATCTTTGTGATGTTGCTTTTTCTCCCAATTCCGGTGGTCAGACCCTAGTGACGTTGCTTTTTCTCTTGGTTCTGGTGATTGGACACTTGTAACGTTGCTTTATTCCTTAATTTTGGTGGTTGGACCCTTCTGATATAGGTTTTTCCCCCAGTTCCGGAGGTCGAACCCTTGTACCGTTGCTTTTTCTCCCGGTTCTAAGGGTTGGACCCTAGGGATGTTGCTTTACCTCCTGGTCCTGAAGGTCGGACTTTTGTGACGTTGTTTTTTCTCCCGGTTCCAGTGGTTAGACCCTTGTGACTTTGCATTTTTCCCAGTTCCAGCAGTCGGACCTTTATGACGTTGCTTTATCTCCTGGTTCCTTTGGTCAGACCCCTTGTGACATTGCTTTTTCTCCTGGTACCGTTTGCATTTCTGGCAGTTGGACCTTCGTGAGGTTGCTTTTTCTCCCGTTTCAAGGGGTCAGACCCTTGTGACGTTGCTTTGTCTCCCAGCTCCAGTGGTTAGACCCTTGTGACTTTGCATTTTTCCCAGTTCCAGCAGTCGGACCTTTATGACGTTGCTTTATCTCCTGGTTCCTTTGGTCAGACCCTTGTGACATTGCTTTTTCTCCTGGTACCGTCTGCATTTCTGGCAGTTGGACCTTCGTGAGGTTGCTTTTTCTCCTGTTTCAAGGGGTCAGACCCTTGTGACATTGCTTTTTCTCCCGGTTACAGCAGTCGGACCTTTGTGACATTGCTTTATCTCCTGGTTCCTTTGGTTGGACCCTTGTGATGTTGCTTTTTCTCCCGATTCCGGTGGTCAGACCCTTGTGACAATGCTTTATCTCCCATTACTGGCGGTCGGACCTTTGTGAATTGCTTTTCCTCCCAGCTCTGGCAGTCGGACCTTAGTGATGTTGCTTTATCTCTCGGTTTCGGTGGTCGGATTCTTGTGATGTTGTCTTTTCTCCTTGTTCCAGAGGTTGGATCCTTGTGACGTTGCTTTTTCTTCCAGTTCTGGCAGTCGGATCCTTGTGACGTTGCTTTTTCTCCCGATTCCAGTGGTTGGACCCTTGTGACGTTGCTTTATCCCCTTGTTCCGGTGGTCAAACCCTTGTAATGTTTCTTTTTCTCTCGATTCGAGCGGTTAGACCCTTGTAACGTTGCCTTCTCTCCCAGATCTGGCAGTCAGACCCTTGTGACGTTGCTTTTTGTCCCAGTTCCAGAGGATGGACCCTTGTGACATTACTTTTTCTCCCGGATCCAGTGGTTGGACCTATGTGACGTTGCATTATCCCCTTGTTCCGGTAGTAGGAGCTTTTTGGGAGGTTGCTTTTCCTCCCAGTTCCAGCGGTCGGATCTTTATATGTTGCTTTATCCCCTGGTTCTTTTGATCAGACCCTAGTGTTATGATTGGAACCTTGTCCCGTTACTATATCTCCTGGTTCTGGTGATTGGACCCTTGTGATATTGCTTTACTTCCTAGTTTCTGAGGTCAGATCTTTGTGATGTTGCTTTTTCTCCCAATTCCGGTGGTCAGACCCTAGTGACGTTGCTTTTTCTCTTGGTTCTGGTGATTGGACACTTGTAACGTTGCTTTATCCCTTAATTTTGGTGGTTGGACCCTTCTGATATAGCTTTTTCCCCCAGTTCCAGAGGTCGAACCCTTGTACCGTTGCTTTTTCTCCCGGTTCTAAGGGTTGGACCCTAGGGATGTTGCGTTACCTCCTGGTTCTGAAGGTCGGACTTTTGTGACGTTGTTTTTTCTCCCAGTTCCAGTGGCTAGACCCTTGTGACTTTGCTTTTTTCCCAGTTCCAGCAGTCGGACCTTTATGACGTTGCTTTATCTCCTGGTTCCTTTGGTCAGACCCTTGTGACATTGCTTTTTCTCCTGGTACCGTTTGCATTTCTGGCAGTTGGACTGTGAGGTTGCTTTTTCTCCCGTTTCAAGGGGTCAGACCCTTGTGACGTTGCTTTGTCTCCCAGCTCCGGTGGTCAGACCTTGGTGACGTTGCTTTTTCTCCCGCTTTCGGGGGTTGGATCATTGTGACATTGCTTTATCCCCTGGTTCTGGTGGTTGGACCCTTGTAATGTTTCTTTATATCCCGTTTCTGGTGGTCAGACCCTTGTGGCCTTACTTTTTTTCCCGATTCCAGTGGTTGGACCCTTGTGACGTTGCTTTATTCCCTAGTGACGGTGTTCGGACCTTTGTGACATTGCTTTTTCTCCCAGTTCCGGTGGTCAGACCCTTGTACCTTTTATTTTTCTCCCGATTCCGGCGGTCAAACCCTTGTAATGTTGCTCTATCTCCCGACTCTGGCAGTTGGACCCTTGTGGGGTTCATTTTTCTCCCGGTTCTGATCGTCGGACCCTTGTGATGTTATTTTTTTTCCTGATTCCGGTGGTTGGACCCTTGTGACGTTTCTTTATCCCCTGGTTACGGTGGTCGAACCTTTGTTACCTTGCTTTTTTTCCCGATCTTTGTAATGTTGCTTTTTCTCCCAGTTCCAGTGGTCGTACCCTTGTGATGTTACTTTTTCTCCCGGTTCTGACAGTTGGACCCTTGTAACGTTGCTTTTTCTACTGGTTCCATAAGTCCGACCCTTTTGACATTGCTTTTTCTCCCGTTTCTGGCAGTTATAACCTTATTGTCTCGGACAAGTTCCACCTCAGAAGCGGTCGAACCGCTCGGATCCGGTGTTGCTACTCGAGGGTCTCCGGACCCGGGGACTCGGGGTCACGCCAAAACGTGATGGGGGTTAGTTACAGGGGAGTTAGATAGTTTGTGACGCCCCCTGTGGTGTGCGGTAATAGGGAGTACCGCCGCTGCCGTTGGGAGTACCCGGGGAGATGGAGTGGGGCAGCCAGATGACGCTATCCTCCACGGGTAGGGAAAGGCCCCAGGAACCTGGATTGTGGGATGGTGGTACTCACTCAGAAGGAAAGCAGACGCTGACAACGTGGTAAACCAAGTCTCTGGGTGCTGCTGCCCTCTTGGGGAAGCTCGTCCGGGTCCCGTCCCCTGCAGTACTACCTGGTGGTCTGTAACCTGCCTCTGTGAATTTTAAAGTGCTCAGATGGCCCGTAAGCTTGGAGCTGTCCGGGCCCTGCTCCCTACTATAGGTAGCAGAGGAGCTTGCTCTCAGGAGCTCACGCTTGGGATTTCAGTGGGCTGCTTTGCTTGGAAAGCCCTATCCCCCTCGTTGCGCTATTGTCCCCGATCTCTGAGCTTCATGGGAACAGTCCATATAGGCCCTGTCCTAAGCAGGTTAATTGCCGGGTTGCTTGAAGCTTCTCCCTGACCTAAAGTCCATGTACCCCGACGTGCCTTCGGTCCCAGCCCGGCTATTGAACTGCGGCTGCTGGCTATCCTCCAAGACTAGTCAAGCACCCAGTCCCAATCTCTCGCGACCGGGTCTCCGACTCCTCCGGGTCCAGACCACCGTCTGTGACCTAATCTGCTTCTCCCCTGGGAGCTCCAACTCCCAGCTTCCAACGAGTTCCTCACAGCTCGAGGGCTACCACTCAACTGACTTGTCACCTCCCACCTCCCTGCCTGACCCCTAGGTGGGCGGCCCTATTCCAGCTTAGCAGTCCACTGGTGTGCCTGACAGGGTGTGGTGCGAAGTGTGACTAGGATTTGTGAATGCTGATGGAGGCAGTACTGCAAGTTGGGAACCCAAAACCATGGGGGTTGAATCCTGCACTAAGAGTAAAGCACGTGCAGTACCCTGTGACGACCTTTCTAGTCCAGGGGGCGTCACATTATGACATTGCTTTTTCTCCTGGTTCTGGCGATCGGACCCTTGTGACGTTGCTTTTTCTCCCAGTTCTGGCGATCGGACCCTTGTGATGTTGCTTTTGCTCCCAGTTCTGGCGATCGGACCCTTGTGACGTTGCTTTTTCTCCCGGTTCTGGCGATCGGACCCTTGTGATGTTGCTTTTTCTCCCAGTTCTGGCGATCGGACCCTTGTGACGTTGCTTTTTCTCCCAGTTCTGACAGTTGGACCCTTGTAACATTGCTTTTTCTACTGGTTCCATAAGTCAGACCTTTGTGACGTTGCTTTTTCTCCCGGTTCCAGCGATTGGACCCCTGTAATGTTGCTTTTTCTCCTGGTTCTGGCGATCGGACCCTTGTGACGTTGCTTTTTCTCCCAGTTCTGACAGTTGGACCCTTGTAACATTGCTTTTTCTACTGGTTCCATAAGTCAGACCTTTGTGACGTTGCTTTTTCTCCCGGTTCCAGCGATTGGACCCTTGTAACATTGCTTTTTCTCCTGGTTCTGGCGATCGGACCCTTGTGACGTTGCTTTTTCTCCCGGTTCCGGCGATTGGACCCCTGTAATGTTGCTTTTATTACCCGTTCTGGCTGTCGGACCCTTGTGACGTGTTTCTCCCATAGGTGCGCTTGTGCTGAAGCTGCGGCTGACGAGTTCGGTCCCCGTGGATTTCGGTGTGATGGATTTGGTACTCCAGCAGGTGAGGTGTCTGTGTGACTCTGTGCATCTCCAGCTTTTGTGAACCATAACTCCCAGCATGCCCTGACAGCTAATGGCAAATCACTACATAATTAAAGGAGTTATCCGACATACACTCCAAAAAAAATTGTAAGCTAATCTGTGCTGTATTGTCATATAAATCACCCCTACATTGTTATTTTCTGTTTTCTAACTTTTGTTTCTCTTGAATTCACACTTTATTCTCTGCAGCACCTTGTTTACATTTAGCTCCAACAAACATGACAATTTCCTGTATTCTTGGTTGCCAAACCTCAGTCAGAGCTGTCACCGCCCAGCCTCAGTGTACAGGAACGCCCCCTGCCCGGCCTCAGTGTACAGGAACGCCCCCTGCCCGGCCTCAGTGTACAGGAACGCCCCCTGCCCGGCCTCAGTGTACAGGAACGCCCCCTGCCCGGCCTCAGTGTACAGGAACGCCCCCTGCCCGGCCTCAGTGTACAGGAACGCCCCCTGCCCGGCCTCAGTGTACAGGAACGCCCCCTGCCCGGCCTCAGTGTACAGGAACGCCCCCTGCCCGGCCTCAGTGTACAGGAACGCCCCCTGCCCGGCCTCAGTGTACAGGAACGCCCCCTGCCCGGCCTCAGTGTACAGGAACGCCCCCTGCCCGGCCTCAGTGTACAGGAACGCCCCCTGCCCGGCCTCAGTGTACAGGAACGCCCCCTGCCCGGCCTCAGTGTACAGGAACGCCCCCTGCCCGGCCTCAGTGTACAGGAACGCCCCCTGCCCGGCCTCAGTGTACAGGAACGCCCCCTGCCCGGCCTCAGTGTACAGGAACGCCCCCTGCCCGGCCTCAGTGTACAGGAACGCCCCCTGCCCGGCCTCAGTGTACAGGAACGCCCCCTGCCCGGCCTCAGTGTCCAGGAACGCCCCCTGCCCGGCCTCAGTGTACAGGAACGCCCCCTGCCCGGCCTCAGTGTACAGGAACGCCCCCTGCCCGGCCTCAGTGTACAGGAACGCCCCCTGCCCGGCCTCAGTGTACAGGAACGCCCCCTGCCCGGCCTCAGTGTACAGGAACGCCCCCTGCCCGGCCTCAGTGTACAGGAACGCCCCCTGCCCGGCCTCAGTGTACAGGAACGCCCCCTGCCCGGCCTCAGTGTACAGGAACGCCCCCTGCCCGGCCTCAGTGTACAGGAACGCCCCCTGCCCGGCCTCAGTGTCCAGGAACGCCCCCTGCCCGGCCTCAGTGTCCAGGAACGCCCCCTGCCCAGCCTCAGTGTCCAGGAACGCCCCCTGCCCGGCCTCAGTGTACAGGAACGCCCCCTGCCCGGCCTCAGTGTACAGGAACGCCCCCTGCCCGGCCTCAGTGTACAGGAACGCCCCCTGCCCGGCCTCAGTGTACAGGAACGCCCCCTGCCCGGCCTCAGTGTACAGGAACGCCCCCTGCCCGGCCTCAGTGTACAGGAACGCCCCCTGCCCGGCCTCAGTGTACAGGAACGCCCCCTGCCCGGCCTCCGTGTACAGGAACGCCCCCTGCCCGGCCTCAGTGTACAGGAACGCCCCCTGCCCGGCCTCAGTGTACAGGAACGCCCCCTGCCCGGCCTCAGTGTACAGGAACGCCCCCTGCCCGGCCTCAGTGTACAGGAACGCCCCCTGCCCGGCCTCAGTGTACAGGAACGCCCCCTGCCCGGCCTCAGTGTACAGGAACGCCCCCTGCCCGGCCTCAGTGTACAGGAACGCCCCCTGCCCGGCCTCAGTGTACAGGAACGCCCCCTGCCCGGCCTCAGTGTACAGGAACGCCCCCTGCCCGGCCTCAGTGTACAGGAACGCCCCCTGCCCGGCCTCAGTGTACAGGAACGCCCCCTGCCCGGCCTCAGTGTACAGGAACGCCCCCTGCCCGGCCTCAGTGTACAGGAACGCCCCCTGCCCGGCCTCCGTGTACAGGAACGCCCCCTGCCCGGCCTCAGTGTACAGGAACGCCCCCTGCCCGGCCTCAGTGTACAGGAACGCCCCCTGCCCGGCCTCAGTGTACAGGAACGCCCCCTGCCCGGCCTCAGTGTACAGGAACGCCCCCTGCCCGGCCTCAGTGTACAGGAACGCCCCCTGCCCGGCCTCAGTGTACAGGAACGCCCCCTGCCCGGCCTCAGTGTACAGGAACGCCCCCTGCCCGGCCTCAGTGTACAGGAACGCCCCCTGCCCGGCCTCAGTGTACAGGAACGCCCCCTGCCCGGCCTCAGTGTACAGGAACGCCCCCTGCCCGGCCTCAGTGTACAGGAACGCCCCCTGCCCTCCCTCTGCACATTCAATGGCTGTCAGTATTCTGCCCAGCACCTGACCTCTCAGCATGTGACAGAGCAGAGATCCAGCTTCTCTCATCTGTGACACAGCAATCACATCCCATCCACAATGGTAACAGGTCCTAACAGACGCTGGAGGAACGTGGATTACGCCGGACAAGGAGGGCTTTGTTGTGGGTAATAAATTGGTAATGAGGGAATTTGTTAGTGTTTTTTATTTCTAATAAAGGATTTTTCGGGTGTGTGTTTTTTAACTGTAATTTACAGATTAATCATGG
This sequence comes from Anomaloglossus baeobatrachus, assembly GCF_048569485.1. NCBI lineage: Eukaryota > Metazoa > Chordata > Amphibia > Anura > Aromobatidae > Anomaloglossus > Anomaloglossus baeobatrachus. Next base: position 502,458 of record NC_134358.1, on the reverse strand, counting down.
AAGATATCTCGGTCAGACGCCTGACATGATTAATCTAGGACTTATTGGCAGCTATGGGCTGCCAATAAGTCCTTATTACCCCGATTTGCCAACGCAACAGGGCAAATCGGGAATAGCCGGGTACAGTCCCAGAACTGTCACATATAATGTATGCGGCAATTCTGGGCGGCTGCTGACTGATATTGTTAGGGTGGGGGGCTCCCCATAACGTGGGGCTACCCATCCTGAGAATACCAGCCTTCAGCCTTATGGCTTTATCTGGCTGGTATTAAAATAGGGGGGACCTCACGCCGGATTTTTTAATTATTTATTTATTTATTTTACTGCACAGTATAGACACGCCCACCGGCTGCTGTGATTGGGTGCAGTGAGACACCTGTCACTCAGCGTGGGGGCGTGTCTCACTGCAACCAATCATAGGCGCCTGTGGGCGGGGAAAAGCTGGGAATACGAGATTGTTTAATGAGTGGCCGGCTTTTTCAAAACAGGAAAAGCCGCTGGAGCAGTGTGAATGCCGTGCAGAGCCGGGGATCGGGGAACGGTAAGTATGAGAGAGGGGGGGAAACTTCAGTCACTCGGGAGATTAGCGGTCACCGGTGAATCCTTCACAGGTGACCGCTAATCATGACGCTACACAGACAGAGCCGCGTGGTCGCTGTAAAGTCCCCTTTACACACTGAGACTTTGCTGCACAGCGGGAAACAAAAGGAACAAAGAATGGTCCTGAACGATTTCTAGCGATCACAACTTCACAGCAGAGGCCAGGTCGCTGATGTGTTTCACACACTGCAATGTCGCTGGGGAGGTCGCTGTAACGTCACAAAACCGGTGACGTTACAGCGATGTCGTTTGCGATGTTGCAGTGTGTAAAGCCACCTTTAGTGCCTTTCATGTGGCACTAAGGGGTGCTTAGCCTTGTATTTAGCCAATAAATAAAGAATTATTAAAAAAAAAAAAACGACGTGAGGTCCACCTTATCTTTTGTAGCCAGCTAGGGTAAAGCAGACGGCTGCAGCCTGCAGACCACAGCTGGCAGCTTCACCTTGGCTGGTAATCCAAAACAGAGGGCACCCCACGCTGTTATTTAAAATTAAATAAATAATTAAAAACAAAAAACGTGGGGTCCCCCCCAAATTGGATCACCAGCCAAGGTAAAGCGGACAGCTGTGGTCTGTTATTCTCAGACTAGGGAGGTCCACCGTTATTGGACACTCCCCAGCCTAAAAATAGCAGGCTACAGCTGCCCCAGAAGTGGCGCATCCATTGGACGTGCCAATCCTGGCGCTTTGCCCCAGCTCATCCCGCGCCCTGGTGCGTTGGCAAACGGGGTAATATATGGGGTTGATGCCAGATGTGTAATGTCACCTGGCATCAAGCCCTGGGGTTGGTGAGGTCAGGCGTCTATCAGATACCCGACATCACCAACCCAGTCAGTAAGAAATAAAAAATAGACAACCAAAAAATTTTTATTTGAAAAAACACTCCCCACATTCCCTCTTTCAACAATTTATTGACAAGAACAATCAAATCCGGGTCCGGCGTAATCCAATAAGGGTGTCGCACGGCGATCCATACCATAGTCAATGAGACTCCCAGTCAATGAAGAACAAAATGTTCCCCATTGGCTGGGAGAGCCGTGCAGTGACCTGAGCTAACATCAATAGGTCAGCCCAGGTCACTGCAGGGGATGCCGAGCGCTGCCGTCAGGAGGTTAGATGAGATCATTACCTGCAGTAACGATCTCCTGCTCTCCTGACGTCAGCGCTGTCACTGACTTCTATGCCCGCCGCGTTCTACGCAGTATCGCGAGAGCCCGTGACGTCACTGCTAGTGACAGTCTCGGGCCGCCTGCGAGACGGGCAGAGAAGGCAGTGACCGCGGTGACGTCAGGAGGCAGGAGATCGTTACTGCAGGTAATTATGTCATCTAATCTAACCTGCAGCTACATGTGCAGAGAGCAGGGAGCCGCGCACACTGGGCGCTGGCTCCCTGCTCTCCTAGCTACAGTACACATCGGGTTAATTAACCCGATGTGTACTGCAGCTACATGTGCACAGAGCAGGAGCCGGCGCTGGCAGCGAGAGCGGCGGAGGCTGGTAACTAAGGTAAATATCGGGTAACCACCTTGGTTACCCGATGTTTACCTTGGTTACAGCTTTCCGCAGCTGCCTGATGCCGGCTCCTGCTGGCTTCATTTCGTCGCTCTCTCGCTGTCACACACAGCGATCTGTGCGTCACAGCGGGAGAGCGTCAGTGTCCCGCTCCCTGCCAGCCCCGCGGCGTGAGAAGCTGCAGATACTGCGGGCAGACACTGACATTGCAGTGCGGGCAGCTGCGGGGCTGGCAGGGAGCGGGACACAGACTGAACGGGCAGTGAAGCAGCGCTCGTCATCCCCGCGGATGCACGCACTGCAGGCTGAGAATGAGAGGCAGCTTATACTGCAGAGGGGGGCAAACACTGACAGGGGGGGGGGGCGGGGGGGGTGAAATGGGGGGGGGGAACAGTTCCCAGGGCGTCAGGCAGTAAACATAATAAAGCGCTGGGGACACAGCGCTGGCAGTGTATCGGACAACAAGTGTTCCTTGCCTTATTGAACTGGACACTGACTCGGCTGCAATTCAGGGCGCACGTAGCTGGGCACAGGAGGCGGAGGAGGGAGACTACGGAGTGTGTGGGAGGTTGTGGGCAGAGTACGGGGTGCGGGGGAATGTGTGGGAGGGGGCAGGGAACGGGGGCGTTTACTCCACACACTGTACAGCCCAGCAGGGAGGTGACATGCTGTTCCAGATTTGCATGTCAACATGGCTCTGCCCATGTAGACGTGCAAAGGCCGGAAGCAGCAAAATCGCGGCAGGAGGGGTCACATGACCGCTCTGAGCCGGGGGAGAGGGTCTGACAGCGGGGCAGGTAAGTGGTCTCTATCTACTTACCTGCCCCAATGTAGCCCAATAGTGTAATAATGAAAAAAAGTCAAAAGAAGCCGGATAACCCCTTTAAAAGTTCTGAAACTTTATTATCCTTTTTTTTTTTTTTACTATTTTCAAGATCTTTGCTTGCTGTGCACAAAAGTATTATCCATTCTCATGGTATACAGAATATCTCACAGCTGAGGGTTTGTTACAATTATATCAAGTCTAGAAATACACTTTATCTGCACTGATACATTGTAGCAAACTGCAGGACAGGAGAGGTTTGTGCTCAGCTCAGCTTCATCATTCACTGGCAGGAAGCAGAGATCCTGAAAACTGAGCAGAATAGAGAACGTTTAACCCCTTCCCCTGGGGCCATATTTTTTTTTTTTCCCTTCAGTTCTTGGAGGTACCATTGTTTTATTATTTTTCTGCCTCTGTATGAGGCTTGTGTTTTGCTTTGAATGTCTCCATTCGCTTTAACATATAATGTGCTGGAAAACGGGAAAAACTCCAAGTGCCGTGAAATGGTAAAAATAATGCAATTTCACCATTGTTTTCTTCCTGTTCAGTAACAATGCGTCCAATCCCGGTGACACCTCGCGCAGGTTTTGTGTTTGTTAACTTGCTTTGTCGCCATTTTCACGTCTCCGGCTCGGGATTTCTGCCGCTTTCTGACGGTTTTATTGACACCATCTTGGAGCACATTTAAGATTTTAATAATTCCTTATTGCATTTTTTTTTGTAGTTAGAACTTTTGTAACTGAAAAAAACACAAGTCTGGCTTTTTAAAAACTGTTTTTCTTGTTCGGTTTTCATCTTTCTGGTTAATTCCTTTTTTACTTTAATAGTTTATATTTTTATGAAATCTTTGATGACAAAATATTCTTATGATTGATTTTAATGGAGGGAAAAAAAATGGAGGACTCTAACATTTATACATTTTTAAACTTTTTAAATGTTTTAGTCTTTTTGAGTCCCTTCATTTCATTTCTTAATCTATATACAAGTAGAATAAGGTTTATGGCACAATTAGGGTTAGGGTTATGACACACACAGGGCTGTATTTTGCCTTTGTGCTGCCCTAGGCACTTTAAGTGGTCGCGCCCCTTATTGACAACGTAAAACTGAGTTTTCGCACACGACATCTGTTCAAGGCAGATCTACTCTGTAAAACACTTTAAAAAGTATCAATGAGAAACGAAGGGCACTAACCCCCCCCCCCCCAATGGGGATAACCACAGGCACATCAAACCATAGCATGAGTATAAAATATTCCCACACACCGTCCCCACTTATATACTGTGACTGTCACACTGCCCCTAATAAACTACACACTGCCCTCCCTTATAAATTATACCCACCACACCTTCCTCCATTATGAAATATGATCTGCACATTGTCCTCACATCATGCTGCCCCCTCCTCACAGTGTCCCATGCATGCTGCCGCCTCCTCACAGTGTCCCATGCATGCTGCCCCCTCCTCACAGTGTCCCATGCATGCTGCCCCCTCCTCACAATGTCCCATGCATGCTGCCCCCTCCTCACAATGTCCCATGCATGCTGCCCCCTCCTCACAATGTCCCATGCATGCTGCCCCCTCCTCACAATGTCCCATGCATGCTGCGCCCTCCTCACAGTGTCCCATGCATGCTGCCCCCTCCTCACAGTGTCCTCACATCATGCTGCCCCCTCCTCACAATGTCCCATGCATGCTGCCCCCTCCTCACAATGTCCCATGCATGCTGCCCCCTCCTCACAATGTCCTCACATCATGCTGCCCCCTCCTCACAATGTCCCATGCATGCTGCCCCCTCCTCACAATGTCCCATGCATGCTGCCCCCTCCTCACAGTGTCCCATGCATGCTGCCCCCTCCTCACAGTGTCCCATGCATGCTGCCCCCTCCTCACAATGTCCTCACATCATGCTGCCCCCTCCTCACAATGTCCCATGCATGCTGCCCCCTCCTCACAATGTCCCATGCATGCTGCCCCCTCCTCACAATGTCCCATGCATGCTGCCCCCTCCTCACAGTGTCCCATGCATGCTGCCCCCTCCTCACAGTGTCCCATGCATGCTGCCCCCTCCTCACAGTGTCCCATGCATGCTGCCCCCTCCTCACAATGTCCCATGCATGCTGCCCCCTCCTCACAATGTCCCATGCATGCTGCCCCCTCCTCACAATGTCCCATGCATGCTGCCCCCTCCTCACAGTGTCCCATGCATGCTGCCCCCTCCTCACAGTGTCCTCACATCATGCTGCCCCCTCCTCACAATGTCCCATGCATGCTGCCCCCTCCTCACAATGTCCCATGCATGCTGCCCCCTCCTCACAATGTCCTCACATCATGCTGCCCCCTCTTCACAATGTCCCATGCATGCTGCCCCCTCCTCACAATGTCCCATGCATGCTGCCCCCTCCTCACAGTGTCCCATGCATGCTGCCCCCTCCTCACAGTGTCCCATGCATGCTGCCCCCTCCTCACAATGTCTTCACATCATGCTGCCCCCTCCTCACAATGTCCCATGCATGCTGCCCCCTCCTCACAATGTCCCATGCATGCTGCCCCCTCCTCACAATGTCCCATGCATGCTGCCCCCTCCTCACAATGTCCCATGCATGCTGCCCCCTCCTCACAGTGTCCCATGCATGCTGCCCCCTCCTCACAGTGTCCCATGCATGCTGCCCCCTCCTCACAGTGTCCCATGCATGCTGCCCCCTCCTCACAGTGTCCTCACATCATGCTGCCCCCTCCTCACAATGTCCCATGCATGCTGCCCCCTCCTCACAATGTCCCATGTATGCTGCCCCCTCCTCAGTGTCCATGCATGCTGCCCCCTCCTCACAATGTCCCATGTATGCTGCCCCCTCCTCAGTGACCATGCATGCTGCCCCCTCCTGACAGTGTCCCATGCATGCTGCCCCCTCCTCAGAGTGTCCCATGCATGCTGCCCCTCCTCACAGTGTCCCATGCATGCTGCCCCCTCCTCACAGTGTCCCATGCATGCTGCCCCCTCCTCACAGTGTCCCATGCATGCTGCCCCCTCCTCACAGTGTCCCATGCATGCTGCCCCCTCCTCACAGTGTCCCATGCATGCTGCCCCCTCCTCACAATGTCCCATGCATGCTGCCCCCTCCTCACAATGTCCCATGCATGCTGCCCCCTCCTCACAATGTCCCATGCATGCTGCCCCCTCCTCACAGTATCCCATGCATGCTGCCCCCTCCTCACAGTGTCCCATGCATGCTGCCCCCTCCTCACAGTGTCCCATGCATGCTTCCCCCTCCTCACAGTGTCCCATGCATGCTGCCCCCTCCTCACAGTGTCCCATGCATGCTGCCCCCCTCCTCACAGTGTCCCATGCATGCTGCCCCCTCCTCACAGTGTCCCATGCATGCTGCCCCCTCCTCACAGTGTCCCGTGCATGCTGCCCCCTCCTCACAGTGTCCCGTGCATGCTGCCCCCTCCTCACAGTGTCCCATGCATGCTGTCCCCTCCTCAGTGTCCCATGCATGCTGCCCCCTCCTCACAATGTCCCATGCATGCTGCCCCCTCCTCAGTGTCCCGTGCATGCTGCCCCTCTCCATGAGCTCCTAATGCTGCCTTCCTCTTTTCCATAATGACACCTCCATGCTGCCCCACTCATCATACTAAGACCACCACACTAGCGCTTATGCTGAGACACACACACACACACACACACACACACACATACACACTACCCCACTCTTGATATTGACTCCCCCTACATTGTTCCACTCCATACTGAGCCCACACATGCTGCCCCTTCTCCATAATGAGCTCCCAATGCTGCCCCCCTCTTATTCTGAGTCCTTACACTCCTCCCCCCATCCATATTGTCATTGCTCTATCCCTCAACCCTTGTCCTCTGTCTCTAGCATTGGCCCCTCTCTCCCATTCCCCCAGCAGCAGCCTCTCTCCCCCCGCCTCCAGCAGCAGCCTCTCCCCCAGCATCAGCCTCTCTCCCCCCAGCCTCCCCCAGCATCAGCCTCTCTCCCCCCAGCCTCCCTCAGCATCAGCCTCCCTGCTCCCAGCTTACCCCAGCATCAGCCTCTCTCCTCCCAGCCTCCCCCAGCATGAGCCTCCTCCAGCATCAGCCTCTCTCCTCCCAGCCTCCCCCAGCATGAGCCTCCTCCAGCATCAGCCTCTCTCCTCCCAGCCTCCCCCAGCATCAGCCTCCCTGCTCCCAGCTTCCCCCAGCATCAGCCTCCCTCCTCCCAGCTCCCCCAGCATCAGCCTCCCTCCTCCCAGCCTCCCCCAGCATCAGCCTCCCTCCTCCCAGCCTCCCCCAGCATCAGCCTCCCTCCTCCCAGCCCCCCTCCTCCAAGCCTCCCCCAGCATCAGCCTCCCTGAGCATCAGCCTCCCTCCTCCAAGCCTCCCCCAGTATCAGCCTCCCTCCTCCCAGCCTCCCCCAGCATCAGCCTCCCTCCTCCCAGCCTCCCCCAGCATCAGCCTCCCTCCTCCCAGCCTCCCCCATCATCAGCCTTCCTCCTCCCAGCCTCCCCCAGCATCAGCCTTCCTCCTCCCAGCCTCCCCCAGCATCAGCCTCCCTCCTCCCTCAGCATCAGCCTCCCTCCTCCAAGCCTCCCTCAGCATCAGCTTCCCTCCTCCAAGCCTCACCCTCCCAGCTTCCCCCAGCATCAGCCTCCCTCCTCCCAGCCTCCCTCAGCATCAGCCTCCCTCCTCCAAGCCTCACCTTCCCCCTCCCAGCCTCCCCCAGCATCAGCCTCTCTCCTCCCAGCCTCCCTCCTCCCAGCCTCCACCAGCCTCAGCCTCCCCCAGCCTCAGCCTCCCTCCTCCCAGCCTCCCCCAGCCTCAGCCTCCCTCCTCCCTCAGCCTCCCTCCTCCAAGTCTCCCTCAGCATCAGCTTCCCTCCTCCAAGCCTCCCCCTCCCCCTCCCAGCCTCCCCCAGCATCAGCCTCCCTCAGCATCAGCCTCCCCCTCCCAGCCTCCCCCAGAATCAGCCTCTCTTCTCCCAGCCTCCCCCCCAGCTTCAGCCTTTCTCTCCCCCCAGCCTCAGCCTCTCTCTCCCACCAGCCTCTCTCTCCCCCCAGCCTCCCCCCCAGTCTTAGCCTCTCTCTCCCCCAGCCTCCCCCCCAGCCTCAGCCTCTCTCCCCCCAGCCTCAGCCTCTCTTCCCAGCCTCAGCCTCTCTCCCCCCAGCCTCAGCCTCTCTTCCCAGCCTCAGCCTCTCTCTCTTCTCAGCCTCTCTCTCTCTTCCCAGCCTCCCCCCAGCCTCAGCCTCTTTCTCTTCCCAGCCTCTCTCTCTTCCCAGCCTCCCCCCAGCCTCAGTCTCTTTCTCTTCCCAGCCTCCCCCCAGCCTCAGCCTCTCTCTTCCCAGCCTCCCCCCAGTCTCAGTCTCTCTCTCTTCCCAGCCTCAGCCTCTCTCTCTCTCTTCCCAGCCTCCCCTCAGCCTCTCTCTTCCCAGCCTCTCTCTCTTCCCAGCCTCAGCCTCTCTCTCTCTTCCCAGCCTCCCCCCAGCCTCTCTCTCTTCCCAGCCTCCCCCCAGCCTCTCTCTCTTCCCAGCCTCCCCCCAGCCTCTCTCTCTTCCCAGCCTCCCCCCAGCCTCTCTCTCTTCCCATCCTCCTTCTCTTCCCAGCCTCCCCCAGCCTCAGCCTCTCTCCCCCCAGCCTCCCCTTGCATGATTACAGTGGACAAAAAGAGGCATCGCAATTCGCAATGATCATCAACTAACCTGTAAGGTGCCCATACATTCTAGGCTCTGCCTTACCTGCTCCGGTGCCCGCCGCCCTGCTCTGGCTGGCTCCTCTTCTGGCTTGCTCCAGCTGCAGACGCGTCCTCCTCCGCGGCGTGTGTCATCTGCAGCATTGGACGCTGCAGCACGGGGCAGTGAGCTGATTGTCGCGCCCGCGCGCCTCTGACCCCGGAAGTGCAGGCGATGGAACTTCCGGGGTTAGTCAGCTCACTATGCCTGGCGCCCGCCATGTATTTAAATAGACAGCAGAAGTGCGCCTCTCCTCCCTCCCAACCTCCCCCCCCCGGAACACAGCCGAGTGTAACAGAGGGAGGGACGGGGGCGGGGATGTAAAAAAAAAAAAAAAATTATATATATATATTTTTTTTTTTTGTGCTGCCAGAAAGTGCCGCCCCCCGCAACGTGCCGCCCTAGGCACGGGACCACGGGTGCCTAGTGGCAAATACGGCCCAGCACACACACACACACACACACACACACACACACACATATATATGTATATATATGTTCTAATTATAGTTTTCTGACACCGGGCTCTACATTGACACCCTCAATCCTTTGATAATCTTCAGATTTCATGATGCCTTACACAAAGTCAAGACCCCCCAGTGCCAGAGGAGCAAAACAACCACACAACATCTCCGACCTCTACCACATGTGCCTGTAGGTGCTATGATCTTTACTTTGTGGCCTCATTCTGTTTTCGGTAAACAGTACAATGATGTGCTTTACCATAAACCTCTATCTTGGTCTCTATCTTGGTCTCATAAACCTCTATCTTGGTCCTACTGGGTCTCTTCCATAGTGTTTTTCTGTCTCTGTATCAGCAGTGGGGTCCTCCGGGGTCTCCTCCATAGCGTTTCATCTCATTCAGATGTGGACGGACACTGATGCACCCTGAGCTGCAGGAGTTTCTCTGGACTTTGATTGGGGCTTATCCACCATCTGGACCATCCTGCATTATAACCTTGCATCAATCTTTCTCTGCCATCCACATCCAGGGAGATTACCTACAGCGCCATGATTTGTAAACCATGGACAAAGGAGCATTAAGATCTCTGGAGATGGACGTGTAACATTGAGATTCTTGATATTTTTCAGTGATTTTGGTTCTCTTCTTTTTGTTCTCCATGCTTAGTGCGGCACACACAATGCACAGATGGAGCCATCTTCTTCTCCCCTTTTTCTCTGGTTTCGGGTGTGATTTTCATATTGCCCACATCTGTTACTTCCCACAGATGAGTTTGTATGAGTATCACATTAGGGAAACAAAGTTGTTTACCCACAATTTTGGAAAGGTGCCAACAATTTTGTCCACCTCATTTCTGGGGTTTTGTGTAAAATTCTGTCCATTTTGTCTTTTCTTCTCTGTTTTTATTCTGTTGTTCCAATAAACACAAAGAAAATAAACCTGTGTATGACAAAACAAGTAACTGCAATAATGTTCTGGGAGAAAGACTTCTATTTCTGGAACAATTTCTAGGGTGCCAACACTTTCAGCCATTATTGTATTCCATTGCTACTTGGTCTGCTTGCAGGTACTGGCACACGCCTCTTGTAGGTGCTGCAGGAACACCCCGGATTACAGTTATCTCTGATCCTGGCTTTTGCAGCCGTAGACTCCCCCACAGATGACTGTAAAGCCCTCCTGCTGTAAATCTATGGGTCGTGCACGCAGACGTATCACCTCCTTTTCTTCCTCAGGTGTGTTCCTTGCTGTACCAGGAGCTGCACACTGGAGACCTGACCGTGACCTATGGAGCCGCCAGGACCTCGCAGAGCTGTGTGTCATTTCTGTGGGGCAGCGCGTAGCCCAGATGTCTCACCATCATGTGGATAATAAATCCTCGGACTCTGCCGCTCTCCTGGGCCGTTCTGGACCACACACAGCCAATATTCTATATCATCGCACCCTTTCTACTCACTTCTTATCAATTCTCCCACTATTTCATGCCCAGGAACATTTCTCCAATTAGGAGGAACCTATAGTCATCCTGAGCCTCCTGGTGCATGAATAGAATGCCAGAACTACAGGACAGACTGACACAGCAGACGAGAAGGACTGACATGTGGGCGCTATACAGTCTGCACTGCTAAAATCCCGATTGTGCAGTCACAATGGGCCAGACCTGATCATACCAATGTCCCTGAGGTATCGGGGCGCCATTCACATCCCAGGTATTGGGGCGCCATTCACATCCCAGGTATTGGGGCGCCATTCACATCCCAGGTATCGGGGCGCCATTCACATCCCAGGTATCGGGGCGCCATTCACATCCCAGGTATCGGGCCGCCATTCACATCCCAGGTATTGGGACGTCAGTCACATCCCATGTATTGGGGCAACATACACATTCCTGGTATCGGGGGCCATTCACATCCCAGATATCGGGGCGCCATTCACATCCCAGGTATTGGGACAACATACACATTCCTGGTATCGGGGCGCCATTCACATCCCAGATATCGGGGCGCCATTCACATCCCAGGTATTGGGGCGTCATTCACATCCCAGATATCGGGGCGCCATTCACATCCCAGGTATTGGGGCGCCATTCACATCCCAGGTATTGGGGCGTCATTCACATCCCAGATATCGGGGCGCCATTCATATCCCAGGTATTGGGGCGTCATTCACATCTCATGTATTGGGGCGACATACACATTCCTGGTATTGGGGCATCATTCACATCCCACGTATTGGGGCGACATACACATCCCAGGTATTGGGGCGCCATTCACATCCCAGGTATTGGGGCGCCATTCACATCCTAGGTATCGGGGCGCCATTCACATCTCAGGTATCAGGACATTATTCACATCCCAGGTATTGGGGCGCCATTCACATCCTAGGTATCAGGGCGCCATTCACATCTCAAGTATCAGGACATTATTCACATCCCAAGTATTGGGGCGTCATTCACATCCCAGGTATTGGGGCACCATTCACATCCCAGGTATTGGGGCGTCATTCACATCCCATGAATTGGGGCGACATACACATTCCTGGTATTGGGGCATCATTCACATCCCACGTATTGGGGCGACATACACATCCCAGGTATTGGGGCGCCATTCACATCCCAGGTATTGGGGCGCCATTCACATCCTAGGTATCGGGGCGCCATTCACATCTCAGGTATCAGGACATTATTCACATCCCAGGTATTGGGGCGCCATTCACATCCTAGGTATCAGGGCGCCATTCACATCTCAAGTATCAGGACATTATTCACATCCCAAGTATTGGGGCGTCATTCACATCCCAGGTATTGGGGCACCATTCACATCCCAGGTATTGGGGCGTCATTCACATCCCAGGTATTGGGGCGTCATTCACATCCCAGATATCGGGGCGCCATTCATATCCCAGGTATTGGGGCGTCATTCACATCCCATGTATTGGGGCGACATACACATTCCTGGTATTGGGGCATCATTCACATCCCACGTATTGGGGCGACATACACATCCCAGGTATTGGGGCTCCATTCACATCCCAGGTATTGGGGCGTCATTCACATCCCAGGTATTGGGGCTCCATTCACATCCCAGGTATTGGGGCTCCATTCACATCCCAGGTATTGGGGCTCCATTCACATCCCAGGTATTGGGGCGACATACACATCCCAGGTATTGGGGCTCCATTCACATCCCAGGTATTGGGGCTCCATTCACATCCCAGGTATTGGGGCGCCATTCACATCCTAGGTATCGGGGCGCCATTCACATCTCAGGTATCAGGACATTATTCACATCCCAGGTATTGGGGCGCCATTCACATCCCAGGTATTGGGGCGCCATTCACATCCTAGGTATCGGGGCGCCATTCACATCTCAGGTATCAGGACATTATTCACATCCCAGGTATTGGGGCGCCATTCACATCCCAGGTATTGGGGCGCCATTCACATTCCTGGTATTGGGGTGTAATTCACATCCCAGAATCTAGTGCCCCAGTGTCGGCCACTCCGGTGCCCAGACCATATTCAGTAGCGTCCTTGCTCTGCTATCTGGATCAACATGTTAGGCTACGGGTTGAACTAGATGGACTTAGAGTCTCCCTTCAACCTTAAAAACTATGATACTATGATACTATGATCTGTAGTCCCATCCATATCTTTCATCCCCCATGCCATAATTGGGGGAACATTTGAGTTCTGCACATCCTGAGCCTCCTGGTTCATGAACAGAATGAGTAATTGACATGTAAATATTTATACACTGACCGCAGCTTTGTAAATAGAGCAATCTTGTTTGTTACAATTTTTAATAAATCTTATTTATTTATAAGCACAAATTTCCTTGAAAATATAATAAATATCATTAATGAGCTGTGGTGTCCATATCTCCATATTTCCCCTGATCAGTATCTGTCCTAATCTGCTCCAGATCCCCGGCTTAAAGGGAAACTGTCAGAAGGCGTTTGCTATGTAAGGCCCGTTTCACAGGTCAGTGAAAAACACAGACGTTCTTCACTGACATAAAACACGCACATGTCCCTCCGTGTGCCGTGAATCTCGGCACACGTGAGTTGTCTATGTGCAACCCGGGCTCCGTTCTCCGTGGCCCGTGATTGCACATAGAGATCAACTCACCTGTGCCTGCCCCAGCTGTCCGTGGTGCTGAACGCTCCCGTGACGCAACATCCGGCCACCGCTGAACTCCGCTGCAGCTGCTTCCGGGTCGGCTGTGTTGTGCATCATGAATATGCACGACAGTAAAGAGCCGGCTCAGAAGCAGCAGAGGCTGCAGTGAGCGTCGCTGGAGCCGGGTGAGTAAAAATGATTTTTATTTTACATGTCCGTGTTTTTCTGGTACGTGTTTCACGGATCACACCACTGTGTGGTCCGTGGGACATCAGTGATGCCAGAAAAAAAACGGACATGTCTCCGTGCGGCAATCACGGACACGCGGGTACGCCGCACGGAGACATGATCAGTGAAACATCACTGATGTGTGCGCAGACCCATTCATTATAATGGGTCTGCGTATGTCAGTGATTTTGGTATGTGAAAAACTAGCACAAACGTCCCAGAATCACTGACGTCTGAACCAGGCCTAAGCTGAAACCATCATGCTGCAAGGGTTAAAACCTAGAATTCAGGGATGCCGGTCTTGCCAAGGTCCGATCTGTTTGTTTGTTTGCTATGTTTGGTTAAGCAGCAGGACTGCTAGGACTTCAATGTCACCTCACCATCAATGTATAATCTCTATAGGGAGCCGGGCGTGTATGGGGGAGGCTCTCTCAGCTCTGCTAAATGGCAAAATCGAAAAATTCAGATTGTGTCAGAACGACGCCAGTAATCTAAGTGATACATGGTTGGATTCAGGATCTCTTTGCCTACAACAGGACGCTCGCAGATGAGGTAGCAAAAACCTGCTGATAGATTCCCTTTAGGTCTAAAGAAACAATAAATATTGGATTAATGTTGATTTCTGTGCAGGTTTCCAAGGACCGTGCGTCCAGGTGATTCAGTTTTTTCCAGTAACGGTCACACGGATAATACACGGATGTCACATAGATGGCGTACACGCACACGCAGTAAGTCCACAGATATACAGATACACATGTGCCACCTGCTTTGGGAGCGACCTATAGAGTTCCACCCACATTCACCTCTACAGATGTTGCTTCTTTGGTTGAACTGCAGAATACTACAATTCCCAAGGTGCCTTGCAAATCTGGGGGAGGAGGAAACAGGACGGGGGGGGGGGGGGGGGGGGGAGGGGGGTGTGTAAGGAAGTTGAGCCATCTTGCAGGGGTGAAGCAGCCCCTCTGTGTGAGGAGAGACTAAGATCTGAAGCTACAGGATGCACCATTTGTAGGAGCTGCTGTCCTCCAGGCTTACCACGCAGAAGAAGGCTTTTGCCTGCTGTACCCACTACGCTCTGCCAGCCATTGAATCCAGACGCTCCAGTGTGGAATAGTCTGAGAGAACAGGCCTGCTGCAGACAGAAGTGAGGAGGACATTGCTGTGACTTGTAGTTCTACAGCTTGAGACATGTGCTGGAGCAAATTACAAGGCCTTGCTAGAGAGGACTTTTGATTGCACTAACTGGGAGTTTGTATAGGACCAGCCCTGGGGAAATACTGCCTTCATTACTTTAAAGAATCAGGGAAAAAAAAGAGAAAAATCACAATATGGCTGCGCTGCTAGAGATGAAGATAAGACGATGGTTTTAAGGATTTTATTACAGATAATTGTGCCACACAAATCCCACGTGGAGATCACAGCCGCCGGACCAGCGCTAAATTACAGCTCCTCCTCTGGGATGGACGGTCCCGTGAATACGATGCCGGTGACTCACCAGCCCTCAGGCAAGCCTTGATAGATGCAGACAAATCCCGAATTAGCTGCAGCAGCCCCGTGAGCTCCACATGGAGATACAAGATTCAGGGAAAAAAAAGAAAAAAATCACGGTATGGCTGCGCTGCTAGAGATGAAGATAAGACGATGGTTTTAAGGATTTTATTACAGCTAATTGTGCCACAACGCGTTTCGGGGATGCATATTCCCCCTTCCTCAGGTAACAATAATCATACAAACTGATATGCCTTATATACATGTAGTTAAAAGGTCCCCACACCCCTTAATTAATTTAACACTTAATATGATGAATAATTAGAGAACGATCAATCAATTCACAGGGTTTGTAGAAGCCTTAGCTGACAAAGAACAATTGCATATATTCATATTGGACAGCAATATTAAATGAAATATGTATTAATTATAAGGTAAATTTCTACACATAAAGAAATAAATGACAAATATCGATTTTAGTAATATACCATAAGTAGCACTTTTTACAAGATAAATGCAATAATTGAGTAGATTAATATTAAAAAATGACTAAAAAAATGTATATAATAAATCTAATCTTTTCGGATCCAATATTATTATTTATTTCTATTATTGTTTTTAGCTTATATTTAATTTTGATTGTTATTGGTAAAATTAATAGAATTGACTGTGGCGATTAGTACCGGTAGGACTACGGTAGATAAACTCAATTGTTAAAAAAAGAAAATATGAATAAAAGCACCAACAGTAACGCAAATATAATAAATACATTTTTACTCATAAAATGTTTGTAAAAAATGTTTGTAAAAAAATGGACTGTATAATGATTATAACAATATACTAAAATTATTCATGTTTGCTGGATTAAAAAATTCTCTATAAAACCTATTCTGAAAAACTTTTAGTAAAGATATCTATCAAAAATGACTATCAAAAATAAGGAACCATGGAATTTTGTTAAAAGATACTCCAATTGTATGTAAAGAGGGGAAAATTTTTTTTACATTACATTAACAAAATTCCATGGTTTATATGATTATTGCTACCTGAGGAAGGGGGGAATATGCATCCCCGAAACGCGTTGTGGCACAATTAGCTGTAATAAAATCCTTAAAACCATCGTCTTATCTTCATCTCTAGCAGCGCAGCTATACCGTGATTTTTTTCTTTTTTTTCCCTGAATCTTGTATCTCCATGTGGAGCTCACGGGGCTGCTGCAGCTAATTCAAGATTTGTCTGCATCTATCAAGGCTTGCCTGAGGGCTGGTGAGTCACCGGCATCGTATTCACGGGACCGTCCATCCAAGAGGAGGAGCTGTAATTTAGCGCTGGTCCGGCGGCTGTGATCTCCACACGGGATTTTCGATCGCGTGAGCAGCCACCTAGGACAGGACTCCTGTGGGTTTGAAAGGACCGGTTCCCCCGCTGATGTCAAGCGGTGCACCTTGCAATTCCCTACGGCTATTTCCCCAGCGTTGTGCCTGATGTACAACAGTACCAGGTGAGTGTGTCCATCACACTGTTTTACTTTCATCATCAGTTTTCACACAGGAGCGCCCTCTCTGTCTTTTATTATTACTTTAAAGAAGTTATCCAGTTACCAAAACGGATTTTTTTTTTCTCATAAATCTTGCTAATATGCGCCTCTCCACACATCTATTATGTTGTTTCAGCAATATTACCTTTTATCGTGCTCTAGCAGCACATCCTCATTGCTGACTCCAGCTCTGATGGGGTTAATCTCTCTCCTGACTTCCTGGGTTCAATTCCTACAACTCCCATAATTCTTAGGACTGTATGTAACACCCCCACTCAGCTCCCACCCAAAGCCTCCTGGATTTTCCAACATGGGCCTGCATATTAAAGGGAACCTGTCAGGGCAAAAAATCAAGCAGGAGCCTGTGTGAGCAATTAACCCCTTCCTACCTATCCCTGTGTTCTTATATTGGGTAATATGAAAGTAATACAATAACGTCTTATTACTTTCATATGTCCTATGTAAATAGCATAGGTCTCTAGCCTCATGGGCGTCACATCGTCCTGTGGGCGTCTACATGCTTTCCATGGTATCACACCCCTGTGGGCGTGATACCATGGATTTATATGAGCGACGTCATGTCTGCTCCTTCAGAATCCCACGTGTGCGCACTTACCATTCTCACCGCCTCATCCTGGTGTTTGCGTATCGGCTTCTGAGGCGCACGAGCATGCTCAGAAGACTCCTGTGTAGAGATGAGCGAACCGGTCCCGGTTCGGCTCGAGGTCGATTCGCCGAACGGAGGTCCCGTTCGAGTTCGGTTCGTCGAACGTTCAACGAACCGAACTCGAACCGCATAGGAAACAATGGCAGGCATTCACAAACACATAAAAACACCTAGAAAACACCCTCAAAGGTGTCCAAAAGGTGACAAACAACTCACAACACAACACAAACACATGGGAAAGTGACAAGGACATATACTCATGCGAAAACAAAACAGCTGGACAAGGAAAAAGAGGAGGACACAAAGATATATGAGTATATGCAAGGAAACATCGATTCCATTATTGTGCAACTTGAGCCCTGCTCATTTTAGGCTTCCAATCTTGATAAATTGTCTGAGCTCGCCACGTACGCCTTGGGGATCTTGTCGTGTCCTGCAGCCAGCGTTCTCTCGGAACCTGTCTTCAGTGCTGCTGGGGGTCTGCTGGCAGATAAGCACACGTGTCTGTCCACTGACAATGTGGACATGACTCTCAGAGGACTTTTCTTCCTCTGGGTCATCCAGGGGACAGGAAAGGCACGCATATTTTTGAGAGTGCTTCATGCAAAGCATCTTTTTCTTTTTCAAAAGGGGGGGTCAACTGATGCCAGTCAAGTGGGGTGTGTGTGGCCCAATTAGTGGAAACGAGGGAGACTGTGGTTGGAGTCCCCTCGCTGTGTTTCTAAAAGAACCAAGATGAACAAGTCATGGCTCTCAGAGGACTTTTCTTCCTCTGGGTCATCCAGGGGACAGGAAAGGCACGCATATTTTTGAGAGTGCTTCATGCAAAGCATCTTTTTCTTTTTCAAAAGGGGGGGTCAACTGATGCCAGTCAAGTGGGGTGTGTGTGGCCCAATTAGTGGAAACGAGGGAGACTGTGGTTGGAGTCCCCTCGCTGTGTTTCTAAAAGAACCAAGATGAACAAGTCATGGCTCTCAGAGGACTTTTCTTCCCCTGGGTCAGCCAGGGGAGACGAAAGGCACGCGTATTTTTGAGAGTGCTTCATGCAAAGCATCTTTTTCATCTTGAAAATTGGGTCAACTGATGCCAGTCAAGTGGGGTGTGTGTGGCCCAATTAGTGGCAACGAGGGAGACTGTGGTTGGAGTCCCCTCGCTGTGTTTCTAAAAGAACCAAGATGAACAAGTCATGGCTCTCAGAGGACTTTTCTTCCCCTGGGTCAGCCAGGGGACGGGAAAGGCACGCGTATTTTTGAGAGTGCTTCATGCAAAGCATCTTTTTCTTTTTCAAAAGGGGGGTCAACTGATGCCAGTCAAGTGGGGTGTGTGTGGCCCAATTAGTGGCAACGAGAGAGACTGTGGTTGGAGTCCCCTCGCTGTGTTTCTAAAAGAACCAAGATGAACAAGTCATGGCTCTCAGAGGACTTTTCTTTCCCTGGGTCAGCCAGGGGACGGGAAAGGCACGCGTATTTTTGAGAGTGCTTCATGCAAAGCATCTTTTTCTTTTTCAAAAGGGGGGTCAACTGATGCCAGTCAAGTGGGGTGTGTGTGGCCCAATTAGTGGCAACGAGAGAGACTGTGGTTGGAGTCCCCTCGATGTGTTTCCGAAAAGAACCAAGATGAACAAGTCATGGCTCTCAGAGGACTTTTCTTCCCCTGGGTCAGCCAGGGGAGGCGAAAGGCACGTGTATTTTTGAGAGTGCTTCATGCAAAGCATCTTTTTCATCTTGAAAATTGGGTCAACTGATGCCAGTCAAGTGGGGTGTGTGTGGCCCAATTAGTGGCAACGAGGGAGACTGTGGTTGGAGTCCCCTCGCTGTGTTTCTAAAAGAACCAAGATGAACAAGTCATGGCTCTCAGAGGACTTTTCTTCCCCTGGGTCAGCCAGGGGACGGGAAAGGCACGCGTATTTTTGAGAGTGCTTCATGCAAAGCATCTTTTTCTTTTTCAAAAGGGGGGTCAACTGATGCCAGTCAAGTGGGGTGTGTGTGGCCCAATTAGTGTCAACGAGAGAGACTGTGGTTGGAGTCCCCTCGCTGTGTTTCCAAAAAGAACCAAGATGAACAAGTCATGGCTCTCAGAGGACTTTTCTTCCCCTGGGTCAACCAGGGGACGGGAAAGGCACGCGTATTTTTGAGAGTGCTTCATGCAAAGCATCTTTTTCTTTTTCAAAAGGGGGGGTCAACTGATGCCAGTCAAGTGGGGTGTGTGTGGCCCAATTAGTGGCAACGAGAGAGACTGTGGTTGGAGTCCCCTCGCTGTGTTTCCGAAAAGAACCAAGATGAACAAGTCATGGCTGTCAGAGGACTTTTCTTCCCCTGGGTCAGCCAGGGGACGGGAAAGGCACGCGTATTTTTGAGAGTGCTTCATGCAAAGCATCTTTTTCTTTTTCAAAAGGGGGGTCAACTGATGCCAGTCAAGTGGGGTGTGTGTGGCCCAATTAGTGGCAACGAGGGAGACTGTGGTTGGAGTCCCCTCGCTGTGTTTTACATGATTTTCGAAGGGCATGACATGCCTAAGAGGTTGAGTTTCATCATCTGCAACTTGTTGGCAACAGAAAGGCTGCCTTTACACCCTTTTGAGACCGAGGATTTTCGAGACTTTATGCCCATTGCAGTGCCCCAAGAGCCGATGGCCAGTCGTCACTCCTTCTCCAAGAAAGGCGTGCCCGCGCTACCACAGTAGGTCGCACACAACCTCACCAATTCCTTGAGAAACTCTGTGTGTGACAGGGTGCATTTCAACACAGATACTTGGACCAGTAAGCATGGACAGGGGAGTTACATGTTGCTGACTGGGCACTGGGTAACTATGGTGAGAGATGGAGAAGGGTTTGCTGTACAAGTCTTGCCGTCCCCACGACTTGTGTGTCAATCCTTCCTCTGTATGTACAAGTTCCTCCACTGCTTCTGCCTCCTCAACCTCGTGTGGGTCCTCCACCTCGGCCCAAACCCTGTGTGGTCAGGCCACCCTTCCTTGTAACTGCGCCCAAGGAATCCCACACACCTCCTTACTATGCTGGCAGCAGAGCTCAAGGCCATCAGGCGGTCAAATGTTTACTTTGAAATGTAGGGGAATGTGAGACACCGCTGAGGAATTGTGGACGGTTAGCTCTGGAGAGTGAGACCGAGTTTCATCAATGGTTGTCTACAGTCAACCAGCAGTCAGGGAAGGTCGGGTGCGACAATGATGCAAACCAGTCTGCGACCCTTCTTCAGGGCAATGTGACACACGTGCCTTGTATGGCTCACGTGTTGAACCTGGTTGTCCAGCAATTTTTAAAATACCATCCCGGCCTACATGGCCTTGTGCAGCGGGCACGCTGGTGTGTGCTCACTTTCATCCTTCGCACCCAGCAGCTCAACAACTGTCATCGCTCCGGAAGTCTTAGGGTCTGGCGGTTAAACGCCGGAAATGCGATGTTCCGACACGCAGGAATTGGAATCTGCACATGTTGCAGCGTGTGTGGCAGCACCGCAGAGCCCTCCTGAAATACGGTATGACGTATACCCTGGGCTAACTTGATCCAGAGGTGGTGCAGATCACGCTGCTGGAGTGGTGTCAGATCAAGGACCTATGCACCCTTCTACACAGTTTCCAAATGTCGACGAAGATGTTTAGCACTGGCAATGCCATTCTCAGCGTGACAATTCTGGTCATCTACATGATGGAGCACACTGTAAGCATTATTCGGAGTCAGGTGTTGGGACAAGAGGAAGGGGAGGAAGTACAGGAGGAGTCATATGCAGAAGGGATAATAAGATCTACAAGGTCCATACGGTAAGCGGCACCTAGGCAGCAGTTATGGTGGGGGATAGGGATTAACAAGGGCGCATAGTATCAGCAAAAATTGTTGAGGAAGGTGCAGGAGCCATGAAGAAATGGAGGACGAACTTGCGATGGGCATGGAAGACTCAGCAGATGAGTGAGAGCTTGCTCACATTTCGGTTGTGCGAGGTTGGGGGGAGAGGGCAGAGGAAGGAGGCATGATTCTCACCTCTCTGCCACCAACACACCAAGGACTTGGTCCTCCTGGATGCACAAGACACATGAGCGTCTTCTTGCTGCACTACCTACAACATGACGCTCGGATTGTACGAATTCCAAGTCATGCTGACTACTGGGTTGCCACACTGTTAGATCCCTGGTACAACACAAAATTTTGCGAAATAACTCCTGCCATAGAAAGGGACGCACGTATACAGGAGTATCAGCAGAAGGTGTTACGCAATCTTACATCTGCTTTTCCACTAAACACCAGGGTGCACAGAGTGAATCTCAATGCTTTTTCATCGATAGGAGGAAATGGTCTAAAGCCTGCTTTACACACTTCAATAGATCTTTCAATCCGTCGTCGGGGTCAAGTTGTAAGTGACGCACATCCGGCATCGTTCGTGATGTATTTGCGTGTGAAACCTACATGCGATCGATATTGAACGAAAATACGGTGATCGCGTACACGTCGTTTATTCCTCATACATTGGACGTTTGGTAGTACGAAACTAGTGAATTGTAACGTGTGACATCCCTCATACGATTTCGGTGTCTGATGCTATGTGCGCAGGTGTGCGCTCTGCACCGCAGCTTAAAAAAGGTCTGCTTCAGAGCGCAGCTGAAAAGCTGCATTCTGAAGCGCCTCACAATGTCTGTCATTCACTAATCTCTGTCAGTCCGTCACTATCTCTGTCCCTCTCTCTCTCTCCATGTCAGTCTATCCCCCTCTCTCATATACTCACCGATCCCCGATCCCCGGCGCTGCACGGCGTTCACACTGCTCTGGCGGCTTTTACTGTTTTGAAAAAGCCGGCCGCCCATTAAACAATCTCGTATTCCCTGCTTACCCCGCCCACCGGCGCCTATGATTGGTTACAGTGAGACACGCCCCCCACGCTGAGTGACAGGTGTCACACTGCACCCAATCACAGCAGCCGGTGGGCGTGTCTATACTGTGTAGTGAAATAAATAATTAAATAATTAAAAAAAACGGCGTGCGGTCCCCCCCAATTTTAAAACCAGCCAGATAAAGCCATACGGCTGAAGGCTGGTATTCTCAGGATGGGGAGCTCCACGTTATGGGGAGCCCCCCACCCTAACAATATCAGCGAACAGCCGCCCAGAATTGCCGCATACATTATATGCGACAGTTCTGGGACTGTACCCGGCTCTTCCCGATTTGCCCTGGTGCGTTGGCAAATCGGGGTAATAAGGAGTTATTGGCAGCCCATAGCTGCCAATAAGTCCTAGATTAATCATGTCAGGCGTCTATGAGACGGTGGATGCAGCGGTGGCCGCGGGTAAACTCAGTGACAGCTCAGCTGATCGCCGGCTGTCTTCATTAGCTGCGTGCAGGTGACAGGAGCGGCTGTGTCTGCTGCAGCTCCGGTCACCTCCATGCAGCAGCGCTGGATGCGACGCTGGATCATCCTGGATTACGCCGGACAAGGAGGGCTTTGTTGTGGGTAATAAATTGGTAATGAGGGAATGTGTTTGTGTTTTTTATTTCTAATAAAGGATTTTTTCGGGTGTGTGTGTTTATTTACTGTAATTTACAGATTAATCATGGAGGGTGTCTCATAGACGCCTGACATGATTAATCTAGGACTTATTGGCAGCTATGGGCTGCCAATAACTCCTTATTACCCCGATTTGCCAACGCACCAGGGCAAATCGGGAAGAGCCGGGTACAGTCCCAGAACTGTCGCATATAATGTATGCGGCAATTCTGGGCGGCTGTTGGCTGATATTGTTAGGGTGGGGGGCTCCCCATAACGTGGAGCTCCCCATCCTGAGAATACCAGCCTTCAGCCGTATGGCTTTATCTGGCTGGTTTTAAAATTGGGGGGGACCGCACGCCGTTTTTTTTAATTATTTAATTATTTATTTCACTACACAGTATAGACACGCCCACCGGCTGCTGTGATTGGGTGCAGTGTGACACCTGTCACTCAGCGTGGGGGGCGTGTCTCACTGTAACCAATCATAGGCGCCGGTGGGCGGGGTAAGCAGGGAATACGAGATTGTTTAATGGGCGGCCGGCTTTTTCAAAACAGTAAAAGCCGCCAGAGCAGTGTGAACGCCGTGCAGCGCCGGGGATCGGGGATTGGTGAGTATATGAGAGAGGGCTGCTCAATTCAGTTACTCAGGGGATTAGCGATCACCGGTGAATCCATCACTGGTGACCGCTAATCAGGACGCGGCACAGACAGAGCCGCAGCATAACAATGAAGTCGTGTGAAGTTCACCCGAGTTCATTCTGACAGTGCGGCTCTGTCTGTGTCTGCTGTCAACGGCCATTCAGCTCTGCTACATGGCTGTCTGTGTCTGCTGTCAGCGGCTATGTAGCAGAGCTGAATGGCAGATGACATAGTAAAAACGCATCCCTACACATTACACACGCTTGGCAAGTCAATAAATAAAAAAAAAAAGGGTGCCCAATGCATACGTCACAGAACACATGATCTAAAGGATCGCACACAAAATTGATCAATTTAACATAGGCTACTAACGCACGTGTGACAGCAAATGAACGACCTACGTGCAATCTCATTAGATCGCATATGCGACCTGGGCGTGTCACATCGCATACGAGATCGCATCCCTAATTGTAAGGTGTAAAGCTGGCTTTACTTGTCCACATCTGAGGGACCGAGGGCTGGCTGCTGGGCTGAGATGGCGTTGAGTACGGTGTCCCTGCAGAGTTGCATTTTTGGTCATATACAAACTGAGTTGAAAAAGGACAGATGCTGGTGGAAAGGGGAACAGGTGTGTTGGAAAGGGGAAAAAAGTTTGTGTCCGTGGGTTTGGTGGTTAAGCAAAAGTAACATTTGCTGAAGAAACACCATCTGTTACGGTGGGACTGGCAGATTTGGATAAGGTGGTATATACTATGTTACCGCTATATAACGAAAATTAATAAGAAAAGAAAGAGAAAGGTATATATCTCCATCAGCAGTCAGTGTCCACCGTGCTCCCAGATGGAAAAGGAGAGGTTGGCAACTGGAAGGTTAGGTGGAGGATACAGAGCTGTGTGGCTATGAAACTAATAGTAGCCTGAACCAAGTTAGACGCCACTCGGATCTTGAGACTGGGAGCCCTGTTAACGTAACAGGGTCCACACGCCCACCCAGCCCAGGAACTCCCTGTTAACATCACAGGGGCCATTCAGGACGCTGACCGTGTGCATTGGGGCCACACCTGTGAACAGCAGGCGCATCAGCAGCAGCAGGCCTGTTAATGCCACTGGGCTGCACAAGCAGGACTGGTAGGACAGGAGCTGGTCTTAACCGTTCTGCGTTACCAACTGTGGTGGCGGCCTGCATCGACGCCCTATCCCTGCCTACCTCTGGCCTAAAGCCGCAATGGGTTCAACACATGGAGGTGTGCTCTTTCGGAGCATAATAGAAGACTGGGCACCTCCTTGTTGTCTCCAGCCCCTTTTATAACCTGGGTCCGCCACAAACCAGGGTGGACCACAATGCACCTCCTGGAGACAAAAGCAGAGTGATACGTCATGAGTGGCATAACTAGCGTCCTATTTGGAACCGCAACTTCAATGATGACCTCATGGCTGTCATGACCCAAACACCTCACCAGTCATCATCTGACCATCAATAATGAGGTGACAAGTCATAGGGGCGGGCCTCTGCAAGCCATTTGGGAGTGGCCTGGCCACATCGTCAGGACACCTGGTGCCCTGTGGTCTAAATGGGCCCCCCACATCAGGGGCAGGGCCAAAGAGTTCATTACCGAACCTAGTTTCTGATGCAGTAAGTGCCTGACCATGGTCAGTTGCATGAAATACAGTCTCTGAAAAAAGACTATCAGCTTTAGCATGGTGTCTATGCACAACACAGGACTTAGACCCGGCACGGAGTGCAAGTACCTGTGCAAAGAGGCTTTTCGCACTAAGTATGGGAGCATGCGCTGTAGCCCGAAATGAAGACTTAGCCTCAGGAATGGCACAGTCAGGCTGAGCATACTCACTAGGCGAAACACTGGAGTTTGGCTGCGGCTGGGGTAAATCGGCACACGCATGCGCACTAGCTGCCTCTCCACACTTAGACGTGGAGGAGAAAGCAGCCAGCTGGACAACCCGAGGCACAGGCCTAAATGGCAGCTGATGCCTGGGCGCAACTGAAACCGCAGCAGGCTGCTTGCGTTTAAGGCGTCACCGTTTTGTAACAACAAATAACATCAAAAAGAACAGGTGTACTTCTTCCCATGGATAATCTGATATGATCCCTTTTTTCATGGACACGACCATCGCTAACAAATGTAGATGAGGCCAAATCAGCAGCTGCTTCAATGGATCTGAATTGCTCCATAAAGTGGCCTCTCTTCCACCCCAATTTCAAGATCCCAAATACTCCATTCCTCTGTGGTGTCAATCCAATCGCACTTGCTTCCTAACAGCTCTCAAGTTTCCACCAACCCTGCTGAGTATGGGGTGACAGAGATGGTTGAGTTTGCATAGCTGTTCAGTCGCACTATAGCCTGGGAATCAGAGGTCTGCTCCAAAGCTGCAATGAGTACAGACAAGGAAGTTATTATTATTTTTATTATTATTGATTTATAGAGCACCATTGATTCCATGGTGCTGTACATGAGAAGGGGGTTACATACAGAATACATATACAAGTAACTATAGACAGACTGGTACAGAGGGAAGAGGGCCCTGCCCTTGCGGGATTACATTCTAAAGGATTTTTGGGAGGAGACAGTAGGAGTTGTTTAGGTTGAGCGTCAAGCACGTATGGTGGTGGTGTCATTGAAGGTTATAGTCATTTCTGAACAGATGAGTTTTCAGATTCAGTTTGAAGCTTGCGTGTGTAGCATATAATCTAACGTGTTGAGGTAGCGAGTTCCATGAGACAGGGGAAATGATCTGCGCAGATAGCCTGAAGCTTTGTGACTGGGATCCAGGCCCCGATGAAGAAGGTGCTGTGCCTAATCTACACCCTCATTTCCAAAAATTAAATCCTCCTGGTGGAGACAATGGGGAACATGATGAGGAGCACAGATACCTGATTGGAAGGACAACTTTACTATTCGGTCAGGGCAGGAAGAGGTTGTCTCGGAGGACTCAGGACGAGGGGAATGAAAACACACAGGGTTATTGATGAGGTTGGAGACAACACTTACTGTCAAACCAAAGTCAGCCAGTCGATGAGGTCAGCAGAGGAGGTGGAGGAGGATGCTACTGACGACGAGGTTACGTTGCGTCTTCCTGGCCAGAGACAAAGTACTGGAAGCACGTCAACAACTGAATCCTGGACCACAACTTTGACTCTGAGCAGATGTCGTGTTGGCTATGCAGGTCGCATGGGCTGTAAGCCTTTCCTAGCCTGTGAATTTTTGGACATCGCAAAGGATCACCAAAGTCATGTAATCTGTAAGATTTGTCAACAATCTGTAAGTAGAAGGCAATAACTCACACTTTTGAGTACTTCCTCCATGAAGTATCACATGGATATGAATTGACAGCGTGAAGGTGTATGGCTCAGCTTTAGCAACTGTCAACGCAATATGCTTATTTGCCGTTCATTGCATGCATTGTTGCAGACTACACACAAGGGGCTGCTGTTTTTTTGGATCTGCCTTTGGTCACTATAGCAATATAAAATTGCTCTTCGGGTGTGGACTTGGAGATGCTGTCTATGAACAGAAGGAAAAGCTAAAGGTGTGTGTTACAGCAAGGAGCCACCGCGGAAACAGTTCGTTCAATTGTGAGGGGAGTTGTGTTGTACTTTGATGATGAGCACTGTAACGTCAGTGAGCAGCATCCTGTGCCACAGACCAACATTCTTACGGTGCTGTCTATACTGTTTACCGTGAGAGGAGCGTAAAGTCTGTATTTCTAGCAACTGGACATCACAGTACCCGGGTACGGTAGGCTGTGCCCAGACAATAATGCGGGCACGCAACACTTTGTTTTATTAGAAAAACACATATCTGTTCTGGGTAGGCCGACTATTTATAGACAATAAGACTTGCTGCCTCTGCACTGTCAAATTGTCACATACAGTTTAAATCATAGAGGGACAGCAACACATGTTTGCATTGACTGTTTCTTTTCAAGATTTCCATGACTGTGTTGCAGAGCTGTGTGGTTTGCATTCACACTGTTATCATCTGCATTATCTGTGAGGCTTCAGCTAACAAGGGTATTCAGGGGGGGTCATGTGTTTTGTCTATGTTTAGGTAGATAACTTGTAAGCTCTTGTGATGCGCCACTGGTAAGTCGTGTTCGCACACACACACACACACACACGCACAAACACACAATTACTGCTACACAGAGGGATTAGCAGGTAGTAGGCAACAGAATAGATTGTTCAATTATTTTAATTGTATGCATGGTTCTTATTGTTTGTTTTGGTAAAGTTAAACAATCATTTATCAACCCAACTGCCTAGAGTCCTTTTCCTTTTGCCTGGTTTTGCTGCATACTGGGGAGCCCACCCTGTACACGACTTAAAATGAAGCATAAGTCGCAATGTGAATTTCACTGTGCTACAATGCGGCCTAGCGTGCCTGTGCAACCACCGCCTGCCCCATCAAGTGCATCTGCGTGCTCTTCATCCTCTGTGACTGTGGGGACAGCAGTCACACATGGTTTTTCACACTGAACTTCCACTCCTTAACCCGCAACAGGGAGTGTGATTGGCAGGTCATCACTTGTGTTGGAAGTGGAAACAGAACGTATTGTTGAGCTGTCAGACATCGAGAGAACCATCATTGGATGCAGGCTACATTATATCCACGCCTGCACCTTCGTCACAGATTGCCTGAACTACCTGCAGTTAATAATTGCATTCCAGAAATGGAAAGGAGTGTAGAATGCACATGTGTTGTACCTTGCTTGGCAGCAAAGGAACACTAACTTAGTATTCCAGACAATTTTAGGAAGGCAGAAAAAGAGTCAGCTCTTTGTGCAAATTAAATAGCGTGGCAAAAGTGGACAGATGGGTACAGTGGCCGTGTTCTGTGGGTACCAGGACAGTAAAAGAAGCCTCACTTTCTATCCCTCCTAATGATCAAATGCAGCAAGGAATTCCCTGAGTTTGCTATAAAATTAGCATAGCTAAATGTGCAGGAGGGTGTCATGCAGAGGTGCTAGAAATAGCTTGGCACCAGTGGGGCACTAATGGAATACAACAGCCAGTTCTATGATGCCACTAAATGGCAGTATTTTTTGCTATCATTATAGCTTATTAAAAACAGAGCAGGAGGGTGTCATGCAGAGGTGCTAGAAATAGCTTGGCACCAGTGGGGCACTAATGGAATACAACAGCCAGTTCTATGATGCCACTAAATGGCAGTATTTTTTGCTATCATTATAGCTTATTAAAAACAGAGCAGGAGGGTGTCATGCAGAGGTGCTAGAAATAGCTTGGCACCAGTGGGGCACTAATGGAATACAAAAGCCAGTTCTATGATGCCACTAAATGGCAGTATTTTTTGCTATCATTATAGCTTATTAAAAACAGAGCAGGAGGGTGTCATGCAGAGGTGCTAGAAATAGCTTGGCACCAGTGGGGCACTAATGGAATACAACAGCCAGTTCTATGATGCCACTAAATGGCAGTATTTTTTGCTATCATTATAGCTTATTAAAAATAGAGCAGGAGGGTGTCATGCAGAGGTGCTAGAAATAGCTTGGCACCAGTGGGGCACTAATGGAATACAACAGCCAGTTCTATGATGCCACTAAATGGCAGTATTTTTTGCTATCATTATAGCTTATTAAAAACAGAGCAGGAGGGTGTCATGCAGAGGTGCTGCACATAGATTTGCACCAGTGGGGCACTAATGGAGTACAACAGCCACTTCTTGTATGCCACTAGGTACACTGAGTGTTTGCTAGTATAATGGCTTAGTTATAATGAGTTTGAGTGTGCAATGCAGGCAGACGTGCTGCAAATATCTTTGCACTAGTGGGACTATAGCAAAGTCCAATATCCACGTTTAGAACGCCACTAGGTACACTGAGTGTTTGCTAGTATAATGGCTTAGTAACAATGAGTTGGAGTGTGCAATGCAGGCAGACGTGCTGCAAATATCTTTGCACTAGTGGGACTAGACAAAAGTCCAATAGCCACGTTTAGGATGCCACTAGGTACACTGAGTGTTTGCTAGTATAATGGCTTAGTAACAATGAGTTTGAGTGTGCAATGCAGGCAGACGTGCTGCAAATATCTTTGCACTAGTGGGACTAGACAAAAGTCCAATAGCCACGTTTAGGATGCCACTAGGTACACTGAGTGTTTGCTAGTATAATGGCTTAGTTATAATGAGTTGGAGTGTGCAATGCAGGCAGACGTGCTGCAAATATCTTTGCACTAGTGGGACTAGACAAAAGTCCAATAGCCACGTTTAGGATGCCACTAGGTACACTGAGTGTTTGCTAGTATAATGGCTTAGTTATAATGAGTTGGAGTGTGCAATGCAGGCAGAGGTGCTGCAAATATCTTTGCACTAGTGGGACTATAGCAAAGTCCAATAGCCACGTTTAGGATGCCACTAGGTACACTGAGTGTTTGCTAGTATAATGGCTTAGTAACAATGAGTTGGAGTGTGCAATGCAGGCAGACGTGCTGCAAATATCTTTGCACTAGTGGGACTAGACAAAAGTCCAATAGCCACGTTTAGAATGCCACTAGGTACACTGAGTGTTTGCTAGTATAATGGCTTAGTTATAATGAGTTGGAGTGTGCAATGCAGGCAGACGTGCTGCAAATATCTTTGCACTAGTGGGACTGATATAAATTGGGGAACAGAAACTTGCAGTTCCAGCAAAGGAAATAGATTTTTGATAACAATGAAAGATAATTACCTTTCACAAATGGTACAGGACCCCACAAGAGGGGGAGCACTACTAGACCTTGTACTAACCAATAGGCCAGACCGCATATCAAATATACAAGTTGGGGGTTACTTGGGGAATAGTGATCACAAAATAATAAGTTTTCATGTATTCTTTAGTAAGATGTCTAGTAGAGGGGCTACAAGGACACTAAACTTCAGGAAAGCAAATTTTAAACGGTTGAGAGATGATCTTAGTGCAATAAACTGGGATGATGTACTAAGTAATAAAAGTACACAAAGCAAATGGGAGACTTTTATGAGCATCCTGAATAGGGCTTGTGCAGAAAATATACCCTATGGGAACAAACATGCTAGAAATAGGAGGAAACCCCTATGGCTAAATAGAGCTGTAAGGGAAGCAATAAAAGAAAAACAGAAAGCCTTAAAAGAATTAAAGAGGGTAGGTAGTGATGAGGCATTATATAATTATAGAAAATTAAATAAAATATGTAAAAAGCAAATTAAGTTAGCTAAGTTTGAGACAGAGAGACTCATTGCGAGAGAAAGTAAAAATAATCCTAAAATATTCTTTAACTACATAAACAGTAAAAAACTGAAAAGCGATAGTGTTGGCCCCCTTAAAAATAGTCTTGGTGAAATGGTGGAAGGGGATGAGGGTAAAGCCAACCTGCTGAATGACTTTTTTTCTACGGTTTTTATACAAGAAAATGCCATGGCAGATGACATGACCAGTGATACTATAAATTCACACTTGAATATTACCTGCTTAACCCAGCAGGAAGTACGCCGCCGCCTCGAAATCACTAAGGTTGACAAATCTCCGGGCCCGGATGGCTACACCCCAGAGTACTACAGGAATTGAGTTCTGTGATAGATAGACCATTATTTTTAATCTTCTCAGATTCCTTAATAACAGGGTCGGTACCGCAGGACTGGCGCATAGCAAATGTGGTGCCAATATTCAAAAAGGGGACAAAAACTGAGCCGGGAAATTATAGGCCGGTAAGTTTAACCTCTACGGTTGGTAAAATCCTTCAGGGTTTCTTGAGAGATGCTATATTGGAGTATCTCAAGAAAAATAACCTTATGACAGAGTATCAACATGGGTTTATGAGGGATCGATCCTGTCAAACTAATTTGATCAGCTTCTATGAAGAGGTAAGTTCAAGTCTGGACCAGGGAAATGCAGTGGATGTTGTGTATATGGACTTTTCAAAAGCTTTTTATACGGTGCCACACAAAAGGTTGGTACATAAAATGAGAATAATGGGGATAGGGGAAAATATGTGTAACTGGGTTAAAAACTGGCTAAGTGATAGGAAACAAAGGGTGGTTATTAATGGTACGTACTCGGACTGGGTCTCAGTTCATAGTGGGGTACCACAGGGGTCAGTATTGGGCCCACTTCTTTTCAACATATTTATAAATGACCTTGTTGGGGGCATGCGGAGTAGAATTTCAATATTTGCAGATGATACTAAACTCTGCAGGGTAATCAATACAGAGGAGGATAATTTTATATTACAGGGAGATTTATGTAAATTGGAGGATTGGGCTGAGAAGTGGCAATTGAAGTTTAATGTAGATAAATGTAAGGTCATGCACTTGGGTAGAGGAAATAACATTTATGATTATGTACTTAATCGTAGAACACTGGGTAAAACAGACACAGAAAAAGACTTGGGTGTATTGGTGGATGGTAAACTTCACTTTAGTGGACAGTGTCAGGCAGCTTCTGCCAGGGCTAATAAAATAATGGGATGTATTAAAAGAGGTATAAGTGTTCATGAAAAAAATATAGTTCTACCTCTGTACAAGTCACTAGTGCGACCACACTTAGAATACTGTGTACAATTCTGGTCACCGATATATAAGAAGGACATAGCTGAACTGGAGAGGGTGCAGAGAAGAGCCACCAAGATTATTAGAGGAATGGGTGGGCTGCAATACCAAGACAGGAAAAACGAAGGCTTAGGGGGGATCTAATCACAATGCATAAATATGTGAGGGGACAGTACAGAGACCTTTCCAAAGATCTTTTTACACCAAGGCCTGCGACTGGAACACGGGGGCATCCACTACGTCTTGAGGAAAGAAGGTTTAATCATAATCACAGACGAGGATTCTTTACTGTACGAGCAGTGAGACTATGGAACTCTCTGCCACATGATGTTGTAATGAGTGATTCACTACTAACATTTAAGCAGAGCCTGGACGCCTTTCTTGAAAAATGTAATATTACCAGTTATGTATATTAGATTTTATGACAGGGTATTGATCCAGGGAACTAGTCTGATTGCCGGATGTAGAGTCAGGAAGGAAATTTTTTCCCCATTGGAACTTGTTTGCCACATTGGGGGTTTTTTTGCCTTCCTCTGGATCAACATGTTAGGCTACAGGTTGAACTAGATGGACTTAGAGTCTCCCTTCAACCTTAAAAACTATGATACTATGATACTATGATACTATGACTATAGCAAAGTCCAATAGCCACGTTTAGGATGCCACTAGGTACACTGAGTGTTTGCTAGTATAATGGCTTAGTTATAATGAGTTGGAGTGTGCAATGCAGGCAGAGGTGCTGCAAATATCTTTGCACTAGTGTGACTAGACAAAAGTCCAATAGCCACGTTTAGAATGCCACTAGGTACACTGAGTGTTTGCTAGTATAATGGCTTAGTTATAATGAGTTGGAGTGTGCAATGCAGGCAGAGGTGCTGCAAATGTCTTTGCACTAGTGGGACTAGACAAAAGTCCAATAGCCACGTTTAGAATGCCACTAGGTACACTGAGTGTTTGCTAGTATAATGGCTTAGTTATAATGAGTTGGAGTGTGCAATGCAGGCAGACGTGCTGCAAATATCTTTGCACTAGTGGGACTATAGAAAAGTCCAATAGCCACGTTTAGGATGCCACTAGGTACACTAAGTGTTTGCTAGTATAATGGCTTAGTAACAATGAGTTTGAGTGTGCAATGCAGGCAGACGTGCTGCAAATATCTTTGCACTAGTGGGACTATAGCAAAGTCCAATAGCCACGTTTAGGATACCACTAGGTACACTGAGTGTTTGCTAGTATAATGGCTTAGTAACAATGAGTTGGAGTGTGCAATGCAGGCAGAGGTGCTGCAAATGTCTTTCCACTAGTGGGACTAGACAAAAGTCCAATAGCCACGTTTAGAATGCCACTAGGTACACTGAGTGTTTGCTAGTATAATGGCTTAGTAACAATGAGTTGGAGTGTGCAATGCAGGCAGAGGTGCTGCAAATGTCTTTGCACTAGTGGGACTAGACAAAAGTCCAATAGCCACGTTTAGAATGCCACTAGGTACACTGAGTGTTTGCTAGTATAATGGCTTAGTTATAATGAGTTGGAGTGTGCAATGCAGGCAGACGTGCTGCAAATATCTTTGCACTAGTGGGACTAGACAAAAGTCCAATAGCCACGTTTAGAATGCCACTAGGTACACTGAGTGTTTGCTAGTATAATGGCTTAGTTATAATGAGTTGGAGTGTGCAATGCAGGCAGAGGTGCTGCAAATGTCTTTGCACTAGTGGGACTAGACAAAAGTCCAATAGCCACGTTTAGGATGCCACTAGGTACACTGAGTGTTTGCTAGTATAATGGCTTAGTTATAATGAGTTGGAGTGTGCAATGCAGGCAGACGTGCTGCAAATATCTTTGCACTAGTGGGACTAGACAAAAGTCCAATAGCCACGTTTAGAATGCCACTAGGTACACTGAGTGTTTGCTAGTATAATGGCTTAGTTATAATGAGTTGGAGTGTGCAGAGGACAGGAGGGTACAGTGCCAGGATTGTGGGTCTGGGTAGAGGAAAGGAAGCCTGCCTTTCTATTCCCTCCTAATGGAGAAATGCAGCGACGAAATCCCTGACCTTGGCTACACAGACGCTGTCGCTGTTTTCAGGACCTGTCACCTATGGCTCTGACCCTGCCGGTACGAGCCCTTAAAAGGACTGATAGAAAGTGCTCTCCCTAAGCTGTCCAGCGCTGTGTATGGAGCGTATACAGCTGTATCGGAGATAGGATTTAGGACGGAGCTGCGCCAGTGATGTCTGACACCAAGGACGCAGAAGGCAGATAATGGCGTGCTGGAGGAAAATGTCCGGTTTTATAATGCAGGGACATGTGACATGGACATCCTATCACACATGCCGTTGCTTCTCTGGCTAAAAGTCCACTTAGCTGTGTGTGTGTCTGGGATTGGCTGACATAATGGCCCGCCCCACTACACGCGCGCGCTTAGGGAAGGAAGACAAGGGGAAAAAAAAAAAAATGGCGATCGCCATTATACAAACAGGAGTGATCTGAAGGCGCTGTTCACGCACACTATACGCTGAAATTTCATAATAGTGTGAGTCACAGAGTGACTTACACTATTACAGCGGAAACCAAGCTAGGAATTAGCTGTTTTTTTGCTGCTAGAACCGTTCTCGAACGTTTCTAGAACTATCGAGCTTTTGCAAAAAGCTCGAGTTCTAGTTTGATCTAGAACAGGCCCCAAAATCACTCGAGCCTAGAACTGGAGAACCTCGAACCGCGCTCAACTCTACTCCTGTGGTTCCGGTCATGCGCAGTGCGCGTCAGAAGCCGACCAGCAAACACCAGGATAAAGCGGCGTCAAGAATGGTAAGCGCGCACGCGAGATTCTGAAGGAGCAGACGTGAGGTCAATCATGTAAATCCATGGTATCACGCCCACAGGAGTGTGATATCATGGAAAGCATGTAGACGCCCCCACAGGGCCATGCAATGCCCATGGGGCTAGAGACCTATGCTATTTACATAGGGAGTATGTAAATAATAAAACATATTTTATTACTTTCATATTATACAATATTACAAGAAGGGGATGGGTAGGAAGGGATTAGCAGCTCACACAGGCTCCTGCTTGTAGGTTATAACGCTTATTTTTTACCTGACAGGTTATCTTTAAGGATTGTACAGTATGAGCCTGCATAATGGGGGATTGTACAGTATGAGCCTGCATAATGGGGGATTGTACAGTATGAGCCTGCATAATGGGGGATTGTACAGTATGAGCCTGCATAATGGGGGATTGTACAGTATGAGCCTGCATAATGGGGGATTGTACAGTATGAGCCTGCATAATGGGGGATTGTACAGTATGAGCCTGCATAATGGGGGATTGTACAGTATGAGCCTGCATATTGGGGGATTGTACAGTATGGGCCTGCATATTGGGGGATTGTACAGTATGGGCCTGCATAATGGGGGATTGTACAGTATGAGCCTGCATATTGGGGGATTGTACAGTATGGGCCTGCATATTGGGGGATTGTACAGTGAGCCTGCATATTGGGGGATTGTACAGTATGAGCCTGCATATTGGGGGATTGTACAGTATGGGCCTGCATATTGGGGGATTGTACAGAATGAGCCTGCATATTGGGGGATTGTACAGTATGGGCCTGCATATTAAGGATTGTACAGTATGGGCCTGCATATTGGGGGATTGTACAGTGAGCCTGCATAATGGGGGATTGTACAGTATGAGCCTGCATAATGGGGGATTGTACAGTATGAGCCTGCATAATGGGGGATTGTACAGTATGAGCCTGCATAATGGGGGATTGTACAGTATGAGCCTGCATAATGGGGGATTGTACAGTATGAGCCTGCATAATGGGGGATTGTACAGTATGAGCCTGCATATTGGGGGATTGTACAGTATGGGCCTGCATATTGGGGGATTGTACAGTATGGGCCTGCATAATGGGGGATTGTACAGTATGAGCCTGCATATTGGGGGATTGTACAGTATGGGCCTGCATATTGGGGGATTGTACAGTGAGCCTGCATATTGGGGGATTGTACAGTATGGGCCTGCATATTGGGGGATTGTACAGTATGGGCCTGCATATTGGGGGATTGTACAGAATGAGCCTGCATATTGGGGGATTGTACAGTATGGGCCTGCATATTGGGGGATTGTACAGAATGAGCCTGCATATTGGGGGATTGTACAGTATGGGCCTGCATATTAAGGATTGTACAGTATGAGCCTGCATATTGGGGGATTGTACAGTATGGGCCTGCATATTGGGGGATTGTACAGAATGAGCCTGCATATTGGGGGATTGTACAGTGAGCCTGCATAATGGGGGATTGTACAGTATGGGCCTGCATATTAAGGATTGTACAGTATGGGCCTGCATATTGGGGGATTGTACAGTGAGCCTGCATATTGGGGGATTGTACAGTATGAGCCTGCATATTGGGGGATTGTACAGTATGGGCCTGCATATTGGGGGATTGTACAGTATGAGCCTGCATATTGGGGGATTGTACAGAATGAGCCTGCATATTGGGGGATTGTACAGTATGGGCCTGCATATTGGGGGATTGTACAGAATGAGCCTGCATATTGGGGGATTGTACAGTATGGGCCTGCATATTAAGGATTGTACAGTATGAGCCTGCATAATGGGGGATTGTACAGTATGGGCCTGCATATTAAGGATTGTACAGTATGGGCCTGCATATTGGGGGATTGTACAGTGAGCCTGCATATTGGGGGATTGTACAGTATGAGCCTGCATATTGGGGGATTGTACAGTATGGGCCTGCATATTGGGGGATTGTACAGAATGAGCCTGCATATTGGGGGATTGTACAGAATGAGCCTGCATATTGGGGGATTGTACAGTATGGGCCTGCATAATGGGGGATTGTACAGTATGAGCCTGCATATTGGGGGATTGTACAGTATGGGCCTGCATATTAAGGATTGTACAGTATGGGCCTGCATATTGGGGGATTGTACAGTGAGCCTGCATATTGGGGGATTGTACAGTATGGGCCTGCATATTGGGGGATTGTACAGTATGGGCCTGCATATTGGGGGATTGTACAGTATGGGCCTGCATATTGGGGGATTGTACAGTATGAGCCTGCATAATGGGGGATTGTACAGTATGAGCCTGCATATTGGGGGATTGTACAGTATGGGCCTGCATATTAAGGATTGTACAGTATGGGCCTGCATATTGGGGGATTGTACAGTATGAGCCTGCATATTGGGGGATTGTACAGTATGGGCCTGCATATTGGGGGATTGTACAGTATGAGCCTGCATATTGGGGGATTGTACAGTATGAGCCTGCATATTGGGGGATTGTACAGTATGGGCCTGCATATTGGGGGATTGTACAGTATGGGCCTGCATATTAAGGATTGTACAGTATGGGCCTGCATATTGGGGGATTGTACAGTATGGGCCTGCATATTGGGGGATTGTACAGTATGGGCCTGCATATTGGGGGATTGTACAGTATGGGCCTGCATATTGGGGGATTGT
The DNA here is from genome assembly GCF_048569485.1 of Anomaloglossus baeobatrachus. Classification (NCBI taxonomy): domain Eukaryota; kingdom Metazoa; phylum Chordata; class Amphibia; order Anura; family Aromobatidae; genus Anomaloglossus; species Anomaloglossus baeobatrachus. The sequence continues at coordinate 465,132 of NC_134358.1, read as the reverse complement.
ACAGTATGGGCCTGCATATTGGGGGATTGTACAGTATGGGCCTGCATAATGGGGGATTGTACAGAATGAGCCTGCATATTGGGGGATTGTACAGAATGAGCCTGCATATTGGGGGATTGTACAGTATGGGCCTGCATATTGGGGGATTGTACAGTATGGGCCTGCATATTAAGGATTGTACAGTATGGGCCTGCATATTGGGGGATTGTACAGTGAGCCTGCATATTGGGGGATTGTACAGTATGGGCCTGCATATTGGGGGATTGTACAGGATGAGCCTGCATATTAAGGATTGTACAGTATGGGCCTGCATAATGGGGGATTGTACAGTATGAGCCTGCATATTGGGGGATTGTACAGTATGGGCCTGCATATTAAGGATTGTACAGTATGGGCCTGCATATTGGGGGATTGTACAGTATGAGCCTGCATATTGGGGGATTGTACAGTATGGGCCTGCATATTGGGGGATTGTACAGTATGGGCCTGCATATTGGGGGATTGTACAGTATGGGCCTGCATATTGGGGGATTGTACAGTATGGGCCTGCATATTGGGGGATTGTACAGTATGGGCCTGCATATTGGGGGATTGTACAGTATGGGCCTGCATATTGGGGGATTGTACAGTATGAGCCTGCATATTGGGGGATTGTACAGTATGGGCCTGCATATTGGGGGATTGTACAGTATGAGCCTGCATATTGGGGGATTGTACAGTATGAGCCTGCATAATGGGGGATTGTACAGTATGGGCCTGCATATTAAGGATTGTACAGTATGGGCCTGCATATTGGGGGATTGTACAGTATGAGCCTGCATAATGGGGGATTGTACAGTATGGGCCTGCATATTAAGGATTGTACAGTATGGGCCTGCATATTGGGGGATTGTACAGTATGGGCCTGCATATTGGGGGATTGTACAGTATGGGCCTGCATATTGGGGGATTGTACAGTATGAGCCTGCATAATGGGGGATTGTACAGTATGGGCCTGCATATTAAGGATTGTACAGGATGAGCCTGCATATTGGGGGATTGTACAGTATGGGCCTGCATATTAAGGATTGTACAGTATGGGCCTGCATATTGGGGGATTGTACAGTGAGCCTGCATATTGGGGGATTGTACAGTATGGGCCTGCATATTGGGGGATTGTACAGTATGAGCCTGCATATTGGGGGATTGTACAGTATGAGCCTGCATATTGGGGGATTGTACAGTATGGGCCTGCATAATGGGGGATTGTACAGTATGAGCCTGCATATTGGGGGATTGTACAGTATGGGCCTGCATATTGGGGGATTGTACAGTATGGGCCTGCATATTGGGGGATTGTACAGTATGGGCCTGCATATTGGGGGATTGTACAGTATGAGCCTGCATATTGGGGGATTGTACAGTATGGGCCTGCATATTGGGGGATTGTACAGTATGAGCCTGCATATTGGGGGATTGTACAGTATGAGCCTGCATAATGGGGGATTGTACAGTATGGGCCTGCATATTAAGGATTGTACAGTATGGGCCTGCATATTGGGGGATTGTACAGTATGGGCCTGCATATTAAGGATTGTACAGTATGGGCCTGCATATTGGGGGATTGTACAGTATGGGCCTGCATATTGGGGGATTGTACAGTATGGGCCTGCATATTGGGGGATTGTACAGAATGAGCCTGCATATTGGGGGATTGTACAGTATGGGCCTGCATATTGGGGGATTGTACAGTATGAGCCTGCATAATGGGGGATTGTACAGTATGGGCCTGCATATTAAGGATTGTACAGTATGGGCCTGCATATTGGGGGATTGTACAGTATGGGCCTGCATATTGGGGGATTGTACAGTATGGGCCTGCATATTGGGGGATTGTACAGTATGAGCCTGCATATTGGGGGATTGTACAGTATGGGCCTGCATATTGGGGGATTGTACAGTATGAGCCTGCATATTGGGGGATTGTACAGTATGGGCCTGCATATTGGGGGATTGTACAGAATGAGCCTGCATATTGGGGGATTGTACAGTATGGGCCTGCATATTGGAGGATTGTACAGTATGGGCCTGCATATTGGGGGATTGTACAGTGAGCCTGCATATTGAGGGATTGTACAGTATGAGCCTGCATATTGGGGGATTGTACAGTATGAGCCTGCATAATGGGGGATTGTACAGTATGAGCCTGCATATTGGGGGATTGTACAGTATGGGCCTGCATAATGGGGGATTGTACAGTGAGCCTGCATATTGGGGGATTGTACAGTATGAGCCTGCATAATGGGGGATTGTACAGTGAGCCTGCATATTGGGGGATTGTACAGTATGAGCCTGCATATTGAGAATTGCACAATATGAACCTGCATATTGAGAATTGCACAATATGAACCTGCATATTGAGGATTGTACAGTATTGGACTGCACATTGGGGGATTGTACAGTATGGGTCTGCATAATGGGGGATTGTACAGTGAAAGTGCTGCATATTGGGCATTGTGCAGGGAAAGGGTGACATATATATATATATATATATATATATATATATATATATATATATATATATATAAAATCTATCTCTATACCTGTCTGTGTGTATATATATAAAATATATACACACAGAGATATGTGTGTGTGTGTGTGTGTGTATATGTGTGTGTATATGTGTGCATGTATATATATATATAATATATATATATATACAGTATATATATATATATATATTTGGGTCTGGATGGGAAAAGGGGTGATCTTGTAAGTGTGGGGCTGCGTACTGGGATGCTGTGCAGGATAGGGGGGATGTTGCACTCTTGGGGAAGGTGGGGGTGATGTTACAGTTGTTAGGGGGCTGCGTACTCTGGGGCTCCATGCTGGGGTACTACCTGCTAAGGGACTGAGTGGGGAAGGGTTAGGGTTAGATTTACTTGCTTGGGGCTGCAAGCTAGGGGGGGCTGCATGGAGAAGAGTGTGATGCTGCTGCCTGGGGGCTATGTGGTGAAGGAAGTAATGTTATATGCATGGGGCTGTATAGGGAAGGGTATTATATTATAAGTAGGGGGCTTCGTGCTGGTGGGGCTGAATGGGGAAGGATTATGGTTACCTATGTGGGGAAGTGGGTAATGTTTCATATGTGGATAAGGGGGTGATGTTACGTATGTGGGGAAGTCCTCCCTACCCCACAATTCATTATGTGGTCTTCAGTGTCCTCCCTAACCCACAATTCATTATATGTAAGGCATGCTAATGTACATAACAAGAGAGGGAACTATGTAATATATTGTATCTATATCTGTATTTGTAGCTTTGTCGCCATAAACGAAGGGGAGGGGGCAGGCACAATTTCCTGCACAGGAGTCCCAAACTGTCAGTGTCCACCCCTGTGAAGACGGACCGTTGAGTGGTGACCTGTTCCGTGGAGGTGCCTGCCGACCTGTTCACTAGCAGCAAACAACGGTGGCACACTATGTGAAAGGGGGGGCAATGATGGCACACTATGTAACAGGGGGGGCAATAACGGCACAATATGTCAAAGGGAGGGCAATGGCGGCACAATATGTGAAGGGGAGGAATGACAGCACCCTATGTGAAAAGGGGGGCAATGGTGGCACACTATGTGAAAGGGGGGGAATGTAATTTTTTGTAAGGTGGGCACGAGGGTGTCTTCTATCAAAATGTTCTGGGGCATCTGATCTATGTAGTTTCAATCCTCCATTCCCAGTCCATTCACTATGTATGTATGTATAGATTGGGAATGGAGGATTAAAACTGCATGGGTTACACACCCCAGCACACTGACCCACTGGCCCTCCCTCCATCTTGGATATTTCCAATGTCTGCCTCCACAGACTGTGTGTGCCCCTCCATCAGGATATCCTGCATGTATCATGATGTATGTAGTGGCTACAAACACATGATACAAGCAGAATAGAGGGGCGCACACAGAGTGCAGGCCGGGGACATCTGTCCACACCAATCCCATACCCCAGATATATTTTCACTACTACAATAATGCCGTCTGCACACATTGAGTATTTCAGTTTTTTTACCTCAGTATTTTTTACAAATACTAAAGGGCACTTTACACGCTGTGATATCGGCACCGATATCGCTAGCGAGCGTACCCACCCCCGTCAATTGTGTGACACGGGCAAATCGCTGCCTGTGGCGCACAACATCGCTATCACCCGTCACACGGACTGACCTTCCCTGCGACGTCGCTGTGGCCGGCGATCCGTCTCCTTTCTAAGGGGACGATTCGTGCGGCGTCACAGCGACGTCATATAGCAGCCGTCCAATAGCAGAGGAGGAGCGGAGATGAGCGGCCGGAACATGCCGCCCATCTCCTTCCTTCCTCATTGCCGGTGGACGCAGGTAAGGAGATGTTCGTCGTTCCTGCGGTGTCACACATAGCGATGTGTGCTGCCGCAGGAGCGACGAACAACATTGTACCTGCAGCAGTGATATTAAGGAAATGAACGACGTGTCAACGAGCAACGATTTTTCACGTTTTTGCGCTTGTTGATCGTCGCTCATTGGTGTCACACGCTGCAAAGTCGCTAACGGCGCCGGATGTGCGTCACTAACGACGTGACACCAACGATATATCGTTAGCAATGTCGCAGTGTGTAAAGCACCCTTAATACCAAGGCCTCGTGCACACGTTCAGTATTAGGCTGTGTGCGCACATTGCGTTCAGTTACTTGCAGTTGTAAACGCATTCTCTGGCAGAAATTGTCTTTGTCAAATTTGGTTTTGACCACAAAAACGCTAAAAATACGCTTGCGTTATAACTGCGTTTGTACAGTGTTTTGCATGCTTTTTCATTGCTTAAAGTCAGATGCGTTTTCAATACAAATACACTACTAAATAAAGTTTAAACATTCAAACACTGAAAAAAAATAAAAAAATGTTAACAAATATCATGTTTAAAATCACACAAAATAGCTAATTTTGTAAAAATGTTAACTGTGCTGTAATACTTATGTTTCAAATAACGTTAAATTATTGATTTTCATTCATTTAATTGTCGGACTATGTGTGTGTGTAAAGGGACATATGACCTTAATATAATGTCAAAAATGCATGCGTTTTGCATCAAAAAAGCATGTAAAACGCTAGGATTGTGATTTAGGATGCGTTTTGAAAGTTCTCATTGACTCTAATGTTAGCAAAACGCTGCCAAAATGGCAAAAACAATTGACATGTTGCTTCTTTAAACGCAGAGATTTTGACAAATTTTCTGCAACTGAAACGCTGGGTTTTTAAAAGCATTGTGCGCACAAGAAATCTCTATTTCCCATAGACTTTGCTTGAAAATCAAAACACATGCATTTTTGCATTAAAACGCTACAGTTGAAAACACTGCAGAAACGCATGAAAAAACGCAACGTGCACACATAGCTTAAGGGGTACTTTGCACACTGCGACATCGCTAGCCAATGATAGCGAAGCCGAGCGCGATAGTCCCCGCCCCCGTCGCACATGCAATATCTTGTGATAGCTGCCGTAGCAAACATTATCGCTACGGCGGCTTCACAAGCACTTACCTGCCCTGCGACGTCTCTCTGGCCGGCGACCCGCCTCCTTCCTAAGGGGGCGGGTCATACGACGTCACACGGCAGGCGGCCAATAGAAGCGGAGGGGCGGAGATGAGCGGGACGTAACATCCCACCCACCTCCTTCCTTCATCATTGCCGGTGGAGGCAGGTAGGAGATGTTCCTCGCTCCTGCGGCTTCATACACAGCGATGTGTGCTCCCACAGGGACGAGGAACAACATCGTATCTCCTATTGGTGCGACATTATGAAAATAACCAACGCTACACAGGTCACCGATTTTCGACGCTTTTGCGATCGTTTATCGGCTCATCTAGGCTTTACACGTTGCGACGTCGTTACCAGCGCCGGATGTGCGTCACTTTCGATTTGACACCGACGATATCGCAGTAGCGATGTCGTAACGTTCAAAGTACCCCTTAGAGTTTTTGTTACCGTATTTGTTAAGCTATGTTCACATAGGGCGGTTTTGCAGTTTTTTCATTTTTTTTCATTGGATTAATGTATATACATGCTAATAACAAGCTGCAGCTTTTGCTCAGATTTTGCTGCAGAAAAAAAACCCCAGTGTGAACATACCCTAGGGTATGTGTAAGGCCTTGTGCACACGCTGAGAATTTGATGAGTATTTTACTTCAGTATTTGTTAAACTATGTTCACACAAGGGGATTTTGCTCAGTTTTTCATTTTTTTATTTTTTTGCAATAGTTTTGTTTACAGATTAAAGTTGGACTGTTCAATACTAGGCCTTAAGGGGTACTTTACACGTTGCGACATCGCTAATGATATATCCTCAGGGTCACGTCGTTAGTGACGCACATCCGGTGCCGGTAGCGACATCGCAACGTGTAAATCCTAGGTGCAACGATGAACGAGCACAGAAGCGTACAATATCGCTGATCTGTGTCACGTCGTTCATTTTCATAATGTCGGGTCAACCGCAGGTACGATGTTTATCGTTCCTGCAGCACCACACATCGCTGTGTGTAAACCAGCAGGAGCGACAAACATCTCCTTACCTGCGTCCACCGGCAATGCGGAAGGGAGAAGGTGGGCGGGATGTTACGTCCCGCTCATCTCCGCCCCTCCGCTTCTATTGGCCGGTCGATTAGTGATGTCGCGGTGATGCCGAACGCACCTCCCCCTTGAAGGAGGGATTGTTCAACGGTCACAGCGACGTCGCTGACCAGGTATGTGCGTGTGAAGCTGCCGTAGGGATAATGTTCGCTACGGCAGCAATCGCCACATATCGCATACACGACGGGGGTGGGTGCTATCGCGCTGGACATCACTAGCAATTGCTAGCGATGTCGCAACGTGTAAACCCCGCCTAAGCCCCCATCACACACAGCGAGATCGCTGAAACTTCACAGGTTTTGTGACGCATCAGCGACCTCGATAGCGATATCGCTGTGTGTGAAAAGCAGCAGCGAGCGGGCCCCTGCTGCGAGGTCGCTAATCATTACAAAATGATCAGGATCATTTTTTGCTCGTTGGTCTCCCACTGTGCAGCACGCATCGGCGTGTTTGATGGCGGGAGACCAACAAACCCGGCAGCGTCGGACTGGCTACCGGAGGAATGTCCAGTAATGCCAGGCCTGGATTCAGTTACCTGCCTTGCACTCCGGAGCTCTCGCCTGAGCTCCGGAGTGCAGCCTGGACTGCACAGCGAGCGCCGAGTGATTGATTCCCCGGCAATTGTGGTTCAGTTCATGACAGCTGCAGACATCCCGGGCTGATCTCCAGTGCTCTCACCTGGAGTGCAGCCCGGTCTGTCTGCAGCTGTTATGAACTGAACCACAATCGCCGGGGAATCAATCACTTGGCGCTCGCGGTGCAGTCCTGCAAACTCAGATCAGTTCAGGCTGCAGCTGAGAGCTCCGAGTGCAATGCAGGTAACTGAATCCAGGCCTGGCATTACAGTAGCCAGCAGGGAGCCGTCGTTACACTGGTGGCTGATCTCTGATCGCTGTGGAGATCTGCCTGATTGACAGCTCACCAGCGACCATGTAGCGACGTTCCAGCGATCCCTGCCAGGTCGTATCGCTGGTCGTATCGCTGATGTGTCGCTACGTGTAACGGGACCCTTAGTGGGTTTTTTTTTTTTAGCTGAACGGTATATTTATTAATTAGTGGATTTTTTTTAGGTTAATTAATTTAAATTAATTTCACCAACTATTTTTCAGAAATTATTTGTTTCAGGTGTATGATGATGGACCCGTCATATGACTCGTCAAATGACCCGTGTGTAGGGATGGGGGGGTCCACGGATCCTGAATAGCCTGGGGCCCTGGTTACCCTTAATCCGCCCCTGGTTCTGGGTCTCCATCCTGCAGTACTGCCTCCACCAGCATTCACAAATCCTAGATACACCTTGCACCACACCTGTCAGGCACACCAGTGGGCTGCTTAAGCTGAAATAGGGCCGCCCACCTAGGGGTCTGGCAGGGAGGTGGGAGGTGTCAAGTTAGTTGAGTGGTGACCCTCGAGCTGTGAGGAGCTCTGAGGAAGCTGGGAGTTGTAGCTCCCAGGGGAGAAGCAAACTAGGTTGCAGACGGTGGTCTGGACCTAGAGGAGTCGGAGACCCGGTCGCAGGGGATTGAGGCTAGGTGCCTGGGTCCTGTCTTGGAGGGCGGTCAGCAGCCTGGGCCTAATCACCGGTCTGGGACCGAAGGCACAATGGGGTACACGGACCCTAGGTCGGAGAGAAGCTTCAGGCAACCCGGCAATTAACCTGCAGAGGACAGGATCTTTATGGACTGTTCCCACGAAGCTCAGAGATCGGGGTCACTAGCGCAACGAGGGGGATAGGGCTTTCCAAACAAGCGGCTCACTGAAATCCCAAGCATGAGCCCCTGAGACCAGGCTCCTTCACTTGGCCATAGTGGGGAGCGGGGCCCGGAAAGCTCCACAAAGGACACTCTAAATTACTATGCCAGGAGGCAGGTTACGAACCACCAGGCAGTGCTGCAGGGGACTGGACCCGGACGATCTCCCCTTGAGAGGCAACGGCAGTCAGGGACTTGGTTAACCCTCTTGTCAGCGTCTGCTTTATTGCTGAGTGAGTACCCGATTGACCCCTGCAACCAGCCAGCCTGCGCTTCCCCTGCATCCCATAGCATCATACAGAGTCCCGGGGCCTTCCCCTACCCGTGGAGGATAACTTCATCTTGCTGCCCCACTCCATCACCCCAAGTACTCCCAATGCCATTGGCGGAACTCCCAATTACCGTACACCACGGGTGGCGTCACGACTATACCTATCCCCTGTAAATAATCCCCTTCTTCATTTGAGTGTGGCCCCTTGGGTCCGGAATCATAATTTCTGTACACACACACTATGAACTATATGACCATATACAAGCAGAAGATAGCCACTTTCTTCCCCTGGTTGTGCAGAGCTGGGAGCTTCTGCTGTCTCTATTGTAATTGCCCTCAGTGTTTCCACAGGGAAGAGGCAGGGAGGAGCCTTTGGGTGGAGAGCTGAGTGGGTGTGTCACATACAGTCCTAAGAATTATGGGAGTTGTAGTAACTGAACCCAGGAAGTCAGGAGAGAGATTAACCCCATCAGAGCTGGAGCCAGAAATGAGGATGTGCTGCTAGAGCACGATAAAAGGTAATATTGCTGAAATAACATAATAGATGTGTGGAAAGGCGCATATTAGCAAGATTTATGAGAAAAGAAAAATCTGTGCCGCCCCCGTGCCAGCAGCCAGGCTACCGCTGCTGCTTGGATCCAGATCCGCGGTGCCTCGAGGGGTCTCCGGACCCGTGGGTCGCACGGCCACTCGATTAAAAGAAGGGGGGGAGATATGTACAAGGGTTTTTTGGAAAGTTTGTGACGCCACCCACGGTGCGTAGTAATTTGAGTGACCACCGCTGCCGTTGGGGAGTCCGGTGACGATGATGTGGTAGCCTGATGTGTCCCGGGGCCTGGGTTTGTGTCCCGGGGCCCGTTGATGGTTGGGATGGTATTTGGGTGCCGTGGGGGATAGGAACAGGGGTCTTCAAGGTACTCACTCAGTCCTGGAATAACTTCACCGACAGCTTGTAATCCAGAGTTCTGAGCACCACTGCAGCCTGCGGGGAGCACGATTGGATCCGTGCCCTTGGTGTTGCTGTTAGCCTGTGGCCCTGTCCTTGGCACCTACTTCTCTGTTGGACCCAAGGGTATAAAACTCTTCGGGTACCGCTCACCCATATGGCTAATGGAGTGAGCTTGCTCTCAGGGTTCACGCGTAGAATTTCAGTGGACTGTAGTGGGAAAGTTCTATCCCATCGGTGCGCTAGTACCCCGATTTTAGAGCGGGTTGGGGATGACACTTGAAGTCTTCACCCCCGTCGGGTAAATTACCAGAAGCGTAAAGCTACTTTCCGGCCTGGGGTCCACGTACCCCGTCGTGCCCTGGCCCCTGCCCGGAGATAGCTCAAGGCCGCCGGCTGCCCTCCTCGGCAGTTCGTGCCCCTTGACACTGTCCCCTGCGACCGGGTTCCAGCTCCTACCAGGCCCAGACCAACGTCTGCCAACTAGTACTCAGCAGCCCCGCTCCATGACCACTCCTTTCCACTTCCCAAGCTCACTTTTCTCACTCTCCCCTTACCAACCTCGCATGTGGGCAGCCCTATTCCCTTCAGGCCCCCCAATGGTGTGTCTGGTAGGTTAGAGTGGGAAGTGTTCCTAGGATTTTGATTAGCTAAGCTGTTAGCTACACCAAAGGACCAGGATCCGTAACCAAGGAGGGTGGATACTGTGCAGAAGGGCAGATTGCACAATATCCTGTGATGACCTGATAGGCCAGGGAGTCATATTCCCCCTTGGTTAAACGTAGCTCGTCCGAGAGCTACAGGACGACAGAGGTTTGTTTTGTTTTGCTCAAACTGGAAAAGGAAAAACATATATAACACACTTTTATTCAACGGGTCCATCCCACACAGGGGAGGTAATGCACTTAACGTTACTAAAATACTACTTTATTAAGAGTTCGTCGCCCAATGGTGGGGCGCTACCGGTTTTTATGGTAACGGAGGCTTAACCTACTCCGTTGCAGCCCCTTCCTGCGACAGTCCAGTCCCAACGTCCTGGATCCAAAAAACCCGCCACCCAAACAACCTGTTCCCCCTGGAAACCTAAAGTGTGTCCGTGACCTGGTTAAGGTCTTGAGTGTTGTAACTTTGATGACTCTGGCTGGCACAGGAAGTGCAACTATTATACAAGACACAAGTTTGTGTTGGTCACGCCAGTCCTGTGACCGTGGTCCATTTTTACTTCATATATATCAAACTGAACGGAGTCCATGCACTGGGTGTACACATTTTGACAATTTTCTAGAAAATCTGGTAACTTTCTCTCTTTTCATTAAAACTGGTTGATTTACTGGTTGAGCCGGGAAATTATAGGCCGGTAAGTTTAACCTCTACGGTTGGTAAAATCCTTGAGGGTTTCTTGAGAGATGCTATACTGGAGTATCTCAAGAAAAATAACCTTATGACAGAGTATCAACATGGGTTTATGAGGGATCGATCCTGTCAAACTAATTTGATCAGCTTCTATGAAGAGGTAAGTTCAAGCCTGGACCAGGGAAATGCAGTGGATGTTGTGTATATGGACTTTTCAAAAGCTTTTGATACGGTGCCACACAAAAGGTTGGTACATAAAATGAGAATAATGGGGATAGGGGAAAATATGTGTAACTGGGTTAAAAACTGGCTCAGTGATAGGAAACAAAGGGTGGTTATTAATGGTACGTACTCGGACTGGGTCTCAGTTCATAGTGGGGTACCACAGGGGTCAGTATTGGGCCCGCTTCTTTTCAACATATTTATAAATGACCTTGTTGGGGGCATGCGGAGTAGAATTTCAATATTTGCAGTTGATACTAAACTCTGCAGGGTAATCAATACAGAGGAGGATAATTTTATATTACAGGGAGATTTATGTAAATTGGAGGATTGGGCTGAGAAGTGGCAATTGAAGTTTAATGTAGATAAATGTAAGGTCATGCACTTGGGTAGAGGAAATAACATTTATGATTATGTACTTAATTGTAGAACACTGGGTAAAACAGACACAGAAAAAGACTTGGGTGTATGGGTGGATGGTAAACTTCACTTTAGTGGACAGTGTCAGGCAGCTGCTGCCAGGGCTAATAAAATAATGGGATGTATTAAAAGAGGTATAAGTGTTCATGAAAAAAATATAGTTCTACCTCTGTACAAGTCACTAGTGCGACCGCACGTAGAATACTGTGTACAATTCTGGTCACCGATATATAAGAAGGACATAGCTGAACTGGAGAGGGTGCAAAGAAGAGCGACCAAGATTATTAGAGGAATGGGGGGGCTGCAATACGAAGACAGGTTATTAAACTTGGGGTTATTTAGTCTGGAAAAACGAAGGCTTAGGGGAGATCTAATCACAATGTATAAATATATGAGGGGACAGTACAGAGACCTTTCCAAAGATCTATTTACACCTAGGCCTGCGACTGGAACACGGGGGCATCCGCTACGTCTTGAGGAAAGAAGGTTTAATCATAATCACAGACGAGGATTCTTTACTGTGCGAGCAGTGAGACTATGGAATTCTCTGCCGCATGATGTTGTAATGAGTGATTCACTACTAACATTTAAGCAGAGCCTGGATGCCTTTCTTGAAAAATTTAATATAACCAGTTATTTATATTAGATTTTATGACAGGGTATTGATCCAGGGAACTAGTCTGATTGCCGGATGTGGAGTCAGGAAGGAAATTTTTTCCCCATTGGAACTTGTTTGCCACATTGGGGTTTTTTGCCTTCCTCTGGATCAACATGTTAGGCTACGGGTTGAACTAGATGGACTTAGAGTCTCCCTTCAACCTTAAAACTATGATACTATGATACTAACATTTTCTACATGAAAAATAAACGATGGAAAATAATAAACGAAAACACCGATACCTAACATTCTATGGCATCGCAACTGTTGGAACTGTATGTTTAACACTAATTCACGCTCTCTGGGAGGCAGGTAATCAACAGCGGCAGCTGGTACTACTCGCTCGTCGACCATGGCAAGCCGCTGCACATCTAGGGTGTACCAGCCCCGTTCACCCCAATGGCGGGTGTAGCTGACTACTTCTCCGGCCTCCAGGTTACGACCTGGGTGACCACTGGGGAGATGCTGCTCAATATCCCTGCGGGTAACAAACACTTCCTCTGAGAGACTCGCCTCCCACAGAAAACCCCATCCCTTCTCGGGGTCAAACTCCTGACGTACTCTCTGCGCTGCGGCCCACAGACACGGAAGGTGGCCTTCCTCAGGTACTCTTTTTTCCTTCCAGGTCCAGGCAAGCATCTCCTGCCGTTGTTGTTCCTGCGTGGTCACCACTGGCATCATCTGTTGCTGGTGTGGTTGTCGTTCCCAGTAGGGGGCATCAGCATCCGGCTTCCGCTCCCTATCTGGCTCTGGTTTTGCTTGAGCTCTAGCTGCCCCAACAGCCGTCGGGATGCCGCGCGGTAATGGAACAGGCAGACATCTTGGTTCCGCTCCCGCTGGTGTAGACTGATGATCCGACTGCTCCACAGCCGGGGTTGCAGGGCCTGGGTGCTCCGCCTCTGAGGACGGGCCCGGTGATGCGGCCGGGTCTGGTCTGGTTGGTGTCTGGGGGACTGCTGCCGTGGCTGGAATGAGGGCCTTGTTCTGGATCTCTGGTAAACATACTGAAGGTTCTGCTGCCGGGGTTGGTGGGGGAAGCTCGGCGTCTGCCGAGGATGGGGTAGTTGGCTGTGGAGTGCTCACCGCGAGCGGGGACGGTCCGGATTCCTCAGCCACTTTGGTCGGATTTGTGCAATCAGCAGGGACTGGGTAACCGCTTACCCTCTCTTCACGTGGGACTTCAATCTCAGGGGCTCACACCGCCAGTGACAGGCTCCTCATCTCTTCCCTCCAGTAGTTCAGAATGAAGAGGAATTGCGTCCGCATCCTCCGGCACAGCAGCTCTGTTTCCTCCTCTATCCATGCCGCGGTCCCGGGGACCGCACACTCCGGGGACCAGTCTCGCTCCGCCATCTTGCCACTGCGTCTTCCAGGAATGTTGTAACAGAGTCCTGGCGTCCCTGCTCCACTTCTGCTAGTAACACATTCTGGCCCGCCCCCTCTGTCTTTTCGCAGCACTCGCTCGCTGACCGTGGCCCTCTGGGAACTTCAGGTGCAGCCTCTTCAGAAAGACGAGGGGTGGGGCTTAATCTTCGCGCGCTTTCTCGGAGAAGACGGGGTTTTGGTTCGAAAAAATTGCGGAATTGGTGGGAAACAGAACCCTGACTCGTGGACTTCGGCTTTCAAGGCGCACGTCACCCAGGTAAGTGGGTCCTGCTCGTATCCTGTTCATGATGCCAGGTTTTTTGAGGTGTGCCTGGCTGCTGCTCGGATCCAGACCCCGCCATTAGATCTCCACACCATATACTCCATCACCTATTTACCTTCCCTGGGGCTAAGCTCTACCTGGCAAGAGCTCAACCACCTCTGCAGCATCATCACCGACCCCAGGGGATCTGCAAGGCAGCAGCGACTCCTATCTGGCCGCAAACCACGGGTGGCGTCACGAATCATCCCATGTAAATATTCCCCACCATTATTTTAAAATGACACCGCCAGGGTCACGGAGTCGGGCCCTGCTGCCATGATAACATCCACCCAAGAAAGAACCAGCCCGGTTCCGAGTGCCCCACGGTCCTTGTGGGCGTGTCAGTTTGGCGTCATGAACAGGATTTTGTGCCTTTTACCACGGGTACTGTGCGTCTAAAGACTATGTAAAAGACTGCACACTGGCATCCACTGAAAAAGAACAGGAGCCATGTGTAATCAGAAAGGCAGGGTGCATCCGCCTTTCGTAGGCTGGATTGCAGTACGGCGTGAAAAGCCGTGCCCGCCCCGTACAGCAATAGTAGAGAAACAAAACCTACCAAATGACCCAGGAATCCCACGTCCCCAGGAAGTAGACAGTGAAGTTGGGAAGCTGGATGGAGTACCTGCTTTGGCAAAGGGCTCCGTGTACAAGATGGAAAGCGGTAACCGGCAAGGCCTGGAGTGTGGGGTAGAAGCAGAATTTACGGACCACAGGAGTTAAAAGCCGTCTGGCGTGGCCGAAGAAACAAAGAGAGTGGTCAGGAACGCTCTGTCGCCACGCCCAGAGCCTATGTTGGGGGTTTGTTGGTGGCGGGTCCCCCATATTGCTGCTGATAATCGGAGCGGTGTAAAGAACATTATCATCATGGACTACTGAGAAGTGTTAATAATGTTGAAGTGATATTTTATTGCAAAGTTTTATATTATATTGTGAACTTTTATCATGTTTGAAACATTAAAGAAATGGTGCCTCCCATAAAGGGATAATATGTTTTAAATGTTACCTGTTAAACTGCATTTCAAAATTTTGCAAGTCCTAACACCAGTTGTATTTATTTTTTTGCTCCAGCCCACGGACGTGCTGGGATTTGCTGTGGGGGAGTGTGGCACCCCTGAGGGTCCAGTCGCCACAGAAGTACTGCACCTCAGCCAGAGGAGTGGTATCCAATTCCCGGGTAATGAGGAGACCACAAGTCGTTACACACACAGACACAAACTCTTAATTTAGCGACACTCTACTAGGCTGTGGTTAGGGTAGGTTGCGCCTTTAGGGAAAGCACAGACCAGAAGCTAGTCTGGAGGTGGGGTTTAGTTAGGGGGAGCAGACTGTAGAACATTAGTCAGTAAGGAAGTGGACGCGAAGGAGAGAGGTCTTGGGGACTGGAGCTGGAGGAGCTCATCCTGTCTGAGGGCCAGGAAGGAGAAAGAAAGCAGAAATGTAGACCCATGGGAAGTGAGCCAACCACCCGTGGGCTTGTATCTACATGCAACATACCGGTGTGGAGAGACTTGGCCGCAACGGGGAGCTAGTCCCCAGACTAGCGGAGAACCATCAGGCTCAGCTAGTTAACCCGGAGGCTGAGGTTACTTCAAGTACCAAAGCCACCACCGTACATAACCCGCTGAAAAGGTGCCGCCCGACCACCGTGCGGAGCTTCCGCCCGACCACCGTGCGGAGCAGCCGCCTGACCACCATGCGGAGCTGCCACCCAATCTACACCCCACCTACTGTCTCCTCCCCATAATTCTATAGAATGTAAGCCCACAAGGGCAGGGCCCTCTTCCCTCTGTACTAGTCTGTCTACTGTAACTTATATATGTATTTTGTATGTAACCCCCTTCTCATGTACAGCACCATGGAATTAATGGTGCTCTATAAATAATAATAATAATAATAATAATAATAATAAAAAGGTGACCACATAGGACTAACATACGAGACAAGAAAGTCACCCATAACAAGGATCCGCGGACACCGGCTCAGGGCACTGAGTGTGACGTGCGGAGCAGGCAGGAGAGAGGCACAGAAAAACTACCAGGGAAGGAACACAGAAAGGTGCACCGGGTTGTGCCTCCAATCTATCCAGGGATCGGCTGGGACCCATCACAGCAGGACCCAGCACTCTGAGAGCAGCATCTTATTAGTCGTGGTAACCTGGAACTATAAACAGTGAGTAAAGAACTTGTGACTGCATTCCTGTGTTGCCCAGTTATTGCCTGCGCCTCCGACCCTGCATCCTGCCATTACATCTCAACACCATAGACTCTATTTACCTGCCCTGGGGCTAAGCTTCACCCATGGAGAGCTTAACCACCTCTGCTGCATCACTATCAACCCCAGGGGACCTGAATGGCAGCGGCGGCTCATATCTGGCCGTAAACCACGGGTTGCGTCACGAATCGTCCAATGTAAATATTTCCCACAATTATTTTAAACCGACACCACCAGGGTCACAGAGTCGGGCCCTGTCGCAATGATAACATCCACCCAAGACAGAACCTGCCCGGTTCTGAGTGCCCCACGGTCCTGGTGGCCATGTCACAACCAGTGTAGAGCCCCAGGACCAGTGTAGAGCCATAGGACCAGTGTAGATCTACACAGCAGTGTAGAGCCCCAGGACCAGTGTAGGTCTACACAGCCAGTGTAGAGCCCCAGGATCAGTATAGATCTACACAACCAGTGTAGAGCCACAGGACCAGTGTAGATCTACACAAGCAGTGTAGAGCCCCAGGACCAGTGTAGATCTACACAAGCAGTGTAGAGCCCCAGGACCAGTGTAGATCTACACAAGCAGTATAGAGCTACAGGACCAGTGTAAGTCTACACAACCTGTGTATAGCCCCAGGACCAGTGTAGATGTCCACAACCAGTCTATAGCCCCAGGACCAGTGTAGGTCTACACAACCAGTGTATAGCCCCAGGACCAGTGTAGATCTCCACAACCAGTGTATAGCCCCAGGACCAGTGTAGGTCTACACAACCAGTGTAGAGCCCGAGGACCAGTGTAGATCTACACAACGAGTGTAGAGCCCCAGGACCAGAGTAGATCTACACAACCAGTGTAGAGCTACCTGATCAGTGTAGATCTACACAACTAGTGTAGAGCTACAGGACCAGTGTAGGTCTACACAACCAGTGTAGAGCCCCAGGACCAGTGTAGATCTACACAACCAGTGTAGAGCCCCAGGACCACTGTAGGTCTTTACAAACAGTTTAGAGTCCAAGAGCAGTGTAGATCTACAAAACCAGTGTAGAGCCAAAGGACCAGGGTAGATCTACACCTGGTCAGGAGGGTGAAAAGAAAAGGAGACCCAGCATCAACTTTTCCTCTCCAGACAGGAGAAAAAACTACTCCACGCAAGGACCACATCTCACGGAGCCCTCTCTGTTAGCATCGGTGTCAGGTAACATACGCTGGGGATCTGTAACGGGCCCCCGGTGCACTGATCTAACTACCGCTAGACTCCTTGTTAGGAGCGCGGTGCACTCAACCCTAACCAGGGATCGTGAATGAGTGTAGCGTGGCTGTTAGTGAAAATCCAACAAACAGTAAAGTATTAACCTCGGTGCAGGCACCCTTAAGCAGGAAGATTGCCTTTATACACGGGCTGGTACGGTCATAGTACCTCCTTGGAAAAACTTTCTGCAGTTATTAACTATTTATTCCTTGAGAAATTCACCCTCTTTTTAATCGGACTAATAACATCAGTAACTTTTATTAATAATCGTGGTTGCCACCGGCCGGGGCCCCACGACTCTATAGTCATACCGTGCTTATAAATGTATATGTTTTGTCCATTTTCATCTACTATTTGTAGAAAATAATCTTGTTCATATTGTTAGGGATTAGGAGTATTGGTAATAATAAAATAGTAAAATAATCCTCACTCTTATTTTTCAGCGCTGGTTTGTGAGGTTTTCCAATTATGGAAAAAATCTCAACTTTATTTCACTAAACATTTTCAGGCAACTTTTGGGGCGGTTTTTGCCTAAAAACCAGCAGCAGAATTATAAGCAAGCCTTTTTGGGTCAAGCGCTTACTACTGTCTTAGGACAACTTTTTAATCTGAAAAGAAAAGGAAACAAGGAATGAACCCACTCAGATAGAGAAAAAAAACAGCTCCAACATAGTAATACAACTATGCCATCTGTTATGATCTCCAATAGGTGAAAAAACATCAAGAAACAGGAGTAGATGAAATCTGAGCTGACCGCAATCCCCTGAGTATCAGACCACACGAGAAGTAGCCGTGGACCGTTCCTAAAAACCTAGACGCCACGTCACAGCCTCAGAAACTAGCTACGCCTCACAAAATGAAATGAGGAGCTACTTTGCCTCAGAGTATTCCCCAAAGGAGTAGACAGCCCCCCACATATAAAGATTATGGTGATATAGAAAAACACAATATTCAGGAAAAATAGAATTAGCAAAGGCGAGGCCCAACTAACTTGATACAAAGAACAGGAAAGGAACTGAATGTGGTCAGTGCAAAATCCCTATAGCAAAATACCAAACTCCTGATAGCAAAAAGTCTCTTGAGGTCATACGACCTCACCCCCACTATATCAGGTACTCCTGTAAATAATGGGAGAACAAAATACCAAAATAGAATACAAAATAGCAAATAATCAAATCAGACAGGGATAAAATCCCTTTTCCTGCAGGAAAGCCAGAACAGGGGAAACCCCCATGCTCACAATACAATTGAAAACAAAGCTTCACCTGCAAGAAAACAGATACACAGCAAAACAAGGAAAAACAACACCAAAAGGTGTAAACCAGAAAGCAAGGCAAAACTGAAACTTATCTGTAGAAGTCTTGCTCAGGGATACAGGGAAGGGCAAATCTCCAGGCCAGGAACAGAGACCGGAAATATACAATTATAACCGGCATCAGCCGGGCAGAAAGTGCTCTCCTATATAGACCAGACTTGTCTGCAATAGGACTTCCTTAATTCCCAATTAACACAGTGTTAAAAATATACTCTTATATATATTTTTCTTCAAATACGCGATAAGACGTATGAAAAATGGACTACAAAATGTGTAAAATATAAATGTAGTTTATATCTGATAAAAATGATTGCTAAATTATAAAGTTGCAGTTCAGTTACAGAAAAGGAAAAAAATATACTGCATTAGCTTACGTAAAAGAGTTCAATGAGTCCATATGTTACGGGGGGACCGGCAGATTAGGACCAGGGGGTATATATCCCAATCGCCAGTTGGGGCCCACCGTGCTCCAGATGGCAATGGAGCTGCTGGCATCCTGTGGGTTAGGCGGAGACTATAGAGCTGGACGGCTCTGAGATAACCCAGGGAACCGGTCACGTGTGTAGGGACACGTCAGACCGGACGACAACCCAGTTAGCATTTCGGTGGAGCGGACCCTACTCCAACCACGTGCGTAGGGAACACGTCAGACCGGATGGTAACCAGTTAGCGTTGACCGAGAAGACCGCTGTGACAGCGCCCTGTCGGCTACGTGTGTAAGACACGTCAGGCCGAGCAGTCCTCCGATTAGCGTTTCTGGTCACCACTCGACTGGCCACGTGTGTAAAGGACACGTCAGACCAGGTAGTCACACCAGTAGCATTTGACTGGGAAGCCGAGGAGGATAATAGGGTTCACACACCCAATCCAGGAACACCCTGTTAACTTAACAGGGGTTATGGGGTGCGCTGTCCGTGCGCGTAGAGGGCACAACCGGACAGGTGGCGCAGCAGGTACACTGTCCGTGTGCTTAGAGGGCACTCTCGGACAGGTGACGCAACAGGTATTCTGTCCGTGTGCGTAGGAGGCACAACTGAACAGGTGACGCAGCAGCCGCAGCCCTGTTAACGCCACTGGACTGCTCTAGCACAACAGGAACGGTAGCAAGGAAGCACGGCGCCTGACCCTCATGTGCTCAGCCACGAATCTTGGCGTGACAGGCACCGTTCGCCTAGCCCTACCTACCGCTTCCAACAAGGCTTATGACACCATGAACTCTAAATGAAGACTGCGCACCTCCATGTTGTCTCCAGCCCCTTTTATAACCTGGGTCCGCCCCAAACCCATGGTGGAACCACCAAGGTCCAATAGCAGAGTGCCATGTCATCAGTGACGTCACATGCGACCTATCCGGAACCGCCATGTTATTGATGACCTCATGGCAGCCACGCCCCAAACACTTCACCAGTCATCGTCTGACGACCAATGGTGAGGTGCCAGATCATAGGGGCGGGCCTCTGCGAGCCAGTCCGGAGTTGCCACGTCATCAGGACACCTGACACCCTCTGCCCTATCAGGACCTGCCACCTCACGGACATGCTCAGTGAGGTCCTTACCGGACCTAGCCTCTGATGCACTAAGTGCCTGAGCATGCTCAGTAGCCTGAGCAACAGGCTCAGAAAGCAGACTATCAGTTTGAGCATGCTCAGTAGGCACATCCCAGAACTTAGACGCAGCACGAAGTCCAAGTACCTGTGCAAAGAGGCTGTTAGGGTTAATTGTGGGAGCATGCTCAGTAGCCTGAACTGAGGACTTAGTCTCAGAAACAACACAATCAGGCTGAGCATGCTCACTAGGCAAAACACCGGACTTAGACTCTGGCTGGGGTAAATCAGCGCACGCAGGCGCACTAGCCGCCTCTCCACACTTAGATGTGGTGGAAGGAGCAGCCAACTGGACGACCCGAGGCACGGCCAAGAACGACAGCCGGCGCCTGGGCACAACAGGAACCGCAGCAGGCTGCTTGCGGCTATGGCGGCGCCGGTTCTTAACACCATACTGATCAATAGAAAACCTTCATCCATCTCTCCTTGGATCCTGAATGGTAAGGCAGAGGGGATATACTGTAGGCTTGACAGCATGTGTTCATCTTGCAGCCTGGAAGGATTCTGGGTCAGTTGGCGACATGCAGGAGTGAACGACCCCCTCCCTCGTGTCATGTTATATGACAACTGTCCAAACCATATAGGGAAATTACTGCTGGACGCATGTCACATGGTGTAATCTCTAGAAGCTTCCAGATGGATAAATATACCATACTATGTCAGCACTTATGTATATTCAATATGGATATCTTAATATTTATTCCTTATAAGAACTTTATCGATAAGCTATGCCCTCCAACATAAACAGAACTGTGAACATATATAATATGTCCTACTATACAACGTTTGATAACTAGATGTATTAATTTTAATGTTTTTACAATTCCCCCTTGAGGCAGGTAAATTATTATTATTATTATTATTATTATTAATGAAACCCCGAAAATTAATTAATACATTATAAAAATAATAGATCTTTTTCCCTTATTTGGCGATAATGGATTAATATCAATAATAATGATGATGAATACTCAATCTGCATTATTCATGTTGTATGTTCAACAATATAATAATGTGGATTCATGTTATGGTAGGCCGTGACTGATAATCATATAAAATACATAATTATACTTTCCTAAACCTAAAAAGATGAAAAACAAATCCGGTCACCATATGATGTCCTCTGGGTTGATGTCTTCTTATCTCCGATGTAATCTGGCATAAACACAGTCTCTTAGAAATAAATCCTTTGATAAAAGATGAATAGTTACCATTTTAATACAGTCCCGTATTGCGTTTATCATTGTTAGATCAAGTCCATAAACTGTATTCTTTATTGCAAAGTCCATAGCCAATATTGATAAACCACAGTTCATAAGTGTAGAAGAATAGTATAGGTCTTTGATGTCTGTGCAGTGTAATTTACATTAGTCACCTTTATCCTCCATGCTGCCTGATGTCATTCCTGGAACAGATGTTGAGACGTTCTTGGTCAGCACGACAGGGGTTAACTTTAACAGGTTATTGCTCTCCTTAGTAACTGTAGTGAGGTCTTAATGCATAGACCATGTGTCAGGGTTGTCCATCCTGGCACCATAAGATCACTGTCTTTCTGAGACCCGCAGTGGTAAGTGTATTGTATATAACACAGTCTTACTTGAGACGTTACCTTTTAGACTGTTGAGTTTCAGCCTTTGAAACCTTTTTGTAGAATCCCTTTTAACTTTAGAAAAATTAATAAAAGTCTTTTATCTTTCTGTAATCTTGATTGAAGACTGATTCATTCCCTAAACTAGATACCAAATGTGGCAATGATACTATCACTAATAAATGTCACAGCGTATCATAACTCTAATACTATAATACCATGTCATTATTATTATCATAGAAGTATTAATATAATTGATAATTAAAATGATGTAATAATACTGCATAATGGTATAGACCAGACCTGGGCAAGGGGCGGCCCGCGGGCCACATCCGGCCCGCCTGCTCTCTGTGACCGGCCCGCCCGTCTTCAGCCGGTGCAGTGGAGCCGGGCTGCAGCGTGCCGAGCAGGGAGAGATCCTGTGCAGGTCCGCACAGTCAGTGCAGGCAGTGGAACGCAGGAGTCTTTCCTCTGTTCCCTGCCGGCACTAATTGTCAGTGACACACGCGCGCTCTGACGTCAGTACTGCGCTGCGTGTGTCATTTCAAAAGTTCCCGCCGGGCAGGAGAAGAAGCAGCACAGCAGACGGAATATTGCATCTTGCAGGACCTGCGATGATGTCACGCCCATGTGACTGTGTGGGAGGAGACACAGGATGCCGGGCAGAAAGCAAAGATACTGAATCCTGAAGGAGATGTGGACACATGATGACTGGTAATGAGAAAAGAGGGGACATGAGGGGGAGGGGGCTGCAGGGTGAGTGCATATGAGGGCTGCAGACTGACAGAAGGATGTGAAGGGGTGCAGAGTGTTTGAGAGGGGTAAGTTGGGGTACAGGCAGGGTGAGATATGTGGGCATGGTGTGTGACATATGGGGGTGTAGTGTGTGTGATATGGGGGTGCAGGCTGTATGGGGTTTAGTGTGTGTGATATGGGGGTGCAGGCTAGTGGTGTAGTATATGGGGGTATAGTGATGTAGTATATTACAGGTGTGCTATATGGAGGTGTAGTATATTACAGGTGTGCTATATAGGGGTGTAGTGATGTAGTATATTACAGGTTTGCTATATGGAGGTGTAGTATATTACAGGTGTGCTATATGGAGGTGTAGTATATTACAGGTGTGCTATATGGAGGTGTAGTATATTACAGGTGTGCTATATGGAGGTGTAGTATATTACAGGTGTGCTATATGGAGGTGTAGTATATTACAGGTGTGCTATATGGAGGTGTAGTATATTACAGGTGTACTATATGGAGGTGTAGTATATTACAGGTGTACTATATGGAGGTGTAGTATATTACAGGTGTACTATATGGAGGTGTAGTATATTACAGGTGTACTATATGGAGGTGTAGTATATTACAGGTGTGCTATATGGAGGTGTAGTATATTACAGGTGTGCTATATGGAGGCGTAGTATATTACAGGTGTGCTATATGGAGGCGTAGTATATTACAGGTGTGCTATATGGAGGCGTAGTATATTACAGGTGTGCTATATGGAGGCGTAGTATATTACAGGTGTACTATATGGAGGTGTAGTATATTACAGGTGTGCTATATGGAGGCGTAGTATATTACAGGTTTGCTATATGGAGGCGTAGTATATTTCAGGTGTACTATATGGAGGCGTAGTATATTACAGGTGTGCTATATGGAGGCGTAGTATATTACAGGTGTGCTATATGGAGGCGTATTATATTACAGGTGTGCTATATGGAGGTGTAGTATATTACAGGTGTGCTATATGGAGGCGTAGTATATTACAGGTTTGCTATATGGAGGCGTAGTATATTACAGGTGTGCTATATGGAGGTGTAGTATATTACAGGTGTGCTATATGGAGGTGTAGTATATTACAGGTGTGCTATATGGAGGTGTAGTATATTACAGGTGTAGTATATGGGGTGTAGTGATGTAGTATATTACAGGTGTATATAGGGGTGTAGTGATGTAGTATATTACAGGTGTGCTATATGGAGGTGTAGTATATTACAGGTGTAGTATATGGGGTGTAGTGATGTAGTATATTACAGGTGTATATAGGGGTGTAGTGATGTAGTATATTACAGGTGTGCTATATGGAGGTGTAGTATATTACAGGTGTAGTATATGGGGTGTAGTGATGTAGTATATTACAGGTGTACTATATGGAGGTGTAGTATATTACAGGTGTGCTATATAGTGGTGTAGTGATGTAGTATATTACAGGTGTGCTATATGGAGGTGTACTATATTACAGGTGTAGTATATAGGGGTGTAATGATGTAGTATATCGGAGGTGTATTATATAGTGGTGTAGTATAATACAGGTGTATATGGGGGTGTAGTATATTACAGGTATATGGAGGGAGTGTAGTATAATACAGGTGTAGTGTATAGGGGTGTAGTTTATTACAGGTGTAGTATATGGAGGGGGTGTAGTGATGTAGTATATTGGGTAGAACTGAGGTAATTATATTAGTCCGGCCCTCTAAACCAATCCCAATTTCTCATGCGGCCCCATGGGAAAATTAATTGCCCACCCCTGGTATAGACGATAGTATTCTCATGTAATAACCTTTTTTTGTCATCGGTGTTATTACCTTTCCAAACCCATAGGTGGCAATGTGTTAAATGTAACCAAAATGTAATACTCAATATGAAATAATATGTACCTATAACATGAACCATATTATAAATGTGAGAGGCAACAATGTGGCTTATTTAGTTAGATCATTTCTAAAATTATAAACCAAAGCAAATAACCTCTTAGAAAAGACTGGATGATTCCATCAAAACACAATATTACTCATTATAAATTATTATTGATTAAAAAATATATATAATATATATGAAGGTAAACCTAGATATACCTCGATCTTCCATCTTTATTACTCTAATTTAATTTATTTGATTTGTCTATTATTTATTAAATAACCTACTATATAAGAAAGCTATGTAACTATAACCAATATTTCATCCTTATTGGGTTAACATACTAATATAAGAATAATGTATTGTTAAGAAGTAAATAATTGAATACATTGATGAATGAAGTGTTCCCTCCTTCCAAAAATTGGAACTTTCCCTTTTAATATGATTCATATTTAATAAAGTAATATTCTTATTTTAGATATTACTTAACTAAATATTGAAGTGTTTTCTCAATTGAGATATTTAAAATTTGAAGGAAAAAATAAAAATTGTAGGATTAAAATTTTGATTAAAAATTTTAATATTAAATAAAAATAATCAAAAATAAAATAAGAATAAAAGGAAAAATGAAAATTGGAATAAAAATAAAAATTGGAATAAAAATAAGGCCTTCTATGTATATGACACTTATGTCCTTAATAACACATAACCTTAATATTACCAATATCTTGTATGATTTCCATACCTGTCATATCATTAACCTATAAAAAAAATTAAGTCATGTAATCTTGCTAGTAATACTCTTCCTTAGTATATAAATGCATTGTGATTACCATACTTCAAATATATTTTTTTTTTATTCCTAATTTTTTTCCTTTGTACCTGATTAATATTAATTATTAAAATATTCTGTAGACACATATATTAATCAAATATAAATATGTAATTAAAACCCAACCTATTCCTTTTAATATCATGAAATATGATGTTATAAAAATTAATATGTCAAGATTAAATTAAATTAAAATTTATGTTGTATATCTTCAAGACCATATTATAAATATTTCTTTCATATTTGAAAACAAAATGATTACCAACCTGTGTATCAGTAAAATAGCACAAAACCTGTATAAAAATCAAACATTAAAAAACCTTATTCTAGAATGTAATTTTTCAGAATAAACCTTTAATAAGGATCCTAACACATCTATACTAAAGAAATATGTCTATGAATAAGATATATATTCTATATAAATTCCTTAATTATTAATACTTATGTACTATAACTTATTTATTCTAAATAATATACATACATATATGTATATATATCTCCTCGAAGTTAAAACAAAAAAATTATTTTTTTCCTTTTGGAAGCTTCAAAGACCTCTTAAACAAGTAATTGACGTCGGCAGCTGCTCAGTCAATCATTCATAGACACATCTATGTACACAAGACTGTCATGGTTCTTTAACATATACATCCACATAGAAAACATTGACAGACACATATCCCTGTTTTTCCAATTTTTCTATGCGCATTTCAAAATAAATATGATACTAATTTGAAGTACTTCTTGAAAAATACGAATTCCAATTTATTACATACTCATGAGTAACAGGTACCATTAATAGTCACATACTGTACATTTGACCATAGAACAGACAGACATTTATTATTAGCTCAGTAATTCAAGTGTCACATGCTCTGGTTATGTACAAAGGACATTCCATTCCAACACAGCAAGCAGTTTAATCACTCCAGTCCAAAACTCAGATTACACCTTAAATAGCACTAAGGAAGATATATTCAGATTCCTGAAAGAAATGTTAAAATTAATGGTCCTCTGGCAATTGGTACCTGAGAAAATAATAATTATTCTTATTCTTATTATTAATCATGCTTTCGCGATTAGCCTTACACAATAAGATATATGTTACCTGATTGAGGATAAGAACAAATTTATAAATAAAAAGTTAATACTTCAGCAATCTGCTTTACTGATAAATTCTGAGGGAAATAAAAGAATAAAATTATTATCATATTTATGATAAAAATGAAACACCTAAAATAAGTTATACTTTTCCTTATTCTTAAATTTTAAATATTATTATTCATATACAGAGATCAAATTATTAATTTATAACATTTTAAACTATCATATAACTAAATGAAGATATGACTTTGATTTTATGTTCACTAATTTTAAATACACACATATATATATATATATATATATATATATATATATATATGTGTATATATATATATATATATATATATATATATATACATAAATCTATAGAAGGTATGTATTACATGGATACACTGTATATGAGCAATAATAAATATCAAATAACAAAATTAATTTACCCAGAAATCCCCTTTATTTAGCTGAAAACCAAACCCCAGTTTATCTTCCAATATCCGATCTATTATATTCATTTTCAACCTGTAGGAATCTCTGAAAATGCTCTGTAACTCAATTTTTTTCCTTAAATGAAAAAAAATATCTATCTCTGAAAGACCACCCAGCTGTCTCTGTCTTTCAAAGTTTTTACTGATCATTTGTCTGCGATCATCAATATCTGATCCTGTGACCAATCCCTTCACTGGAGACAAGGGAAACAAAGGTTTTTCCTGTGGAAAAAGATTTTTAGATAATAATAATTGTGATGGATTGTATGATTTGTAATTTACATGAATTTCCTACGAATTTCATACATTTTGTCACAGGAATACTTGGATCTGGGAGACACTGTTGATTTTTTACAGAATCTCTCCTTTTTTTGTGTTGGTTTTTCGGAATTAATTCATTTCTGTTTTGATTGAATTTGGTGATTTCTAACAAAATCGATAAAGGTCGTCCATTCGAATAGGGACTTTTTCTTTAATGCCACAGTACAGGCTGTATCATCAAGGCAATTAAATTTCTTGACGAATAAATGTATCATTCCATTCAGTTTGACATTTGGAATGACCGCCCTATACAAACGTTCAAAAACGGACATAAATGAGAACGTACTTTCATTCTGTTCAATTTGTAATTCCTTCAACATCTCATAATCTGGATTCGCTTCATTCCTTGCACAGAAGATGAGATTTCTCAGCCTTGTGATGTTATCATCATTTGAACAATCAAATGTCTCATTGTCAGAAGACTTTTTTAATGCCAATTGTCTGAAAAAATGCTGGAGTATCCATATACGGAATAACTGAGTCTTTTCACTATTGGTTAAATTTAACTTTTCAACAGAACTTTCAAATATTTTTGAATTTCTACATACATGTATTTTGTGATTATATGCGGGTATTAATTTGCATATATCCAAAAGATTCTTCCTAAGTTTAACCCTTAACTTAGCCTGTTCTAATTTTAGAAACTGATCTCGGCCATGCTCTCTGACTCCTCCCCCTTCTGGCTCCGTTTTGTCATTTCCTTTTCTGACAACTTTTTGCATATCTCCTACTCTGGCTCCTCCCCCTTCTGACTTCTCTATGTCATTTCCTGCTTCTTCTCCGGTGTCCCGAAAAGACGGCACATGTCTGTGGCCATCTTCAGGATTTTGATTAGCAAAATTAAAATTACAGTCAAAATCTGACTTTTCATTTGCAACATTACAGTCAGAATTCACAATATCACTTACTGACATTTCAGGTTTTAAGCAGTCTTTGGATCTCTCTATCACTGACTTATGGTATTCCTAAACTAAATGCAATAAATTTCTAAGCTTCTCTCTCTCTTTGTTAAAAAATACCTTAGAATTTACTCGTGAATTTGCCATTTCACACTCAGCATACAAGTCTAACCATAAATTCACTAAACTAGACTTCTCTAAATGCTTACTTTGTTCAAAAAAAGAATTTAAATTCATTGTCTTACCTTGACTTATAATCAGCCCTTGTAGCACCTCTTATGGACTGACTTATTTTTTCTCCTCCAAAAACACGTCAAAAGATTATCGTCTGTGGCTTAGCAAAGTTTAAAGTTAATTTAAAAAACCATTCATGCGACTTGACTTATACGTATTTTTCTTAGGTTCTGCGTGATTTTTATAAATTGTCAATTCCCTGTCACTTTGCAGGAGATACTTATTACTGCTGTCCCCCGTTGTGCAAAGTAAAGGAACAACAAAAAATTAAAAAAAACACGAATGGCTGGCTCTCCAAATGTTAAAAATATACTCTTAAATGTATTTTTCTTCAAATACGCGATAAGACGCATGAAAAATGGACTACAAAATGTGTAAAAAATAAATGTAGTTTATATGTGATAAAAATGATTGCTAAATTATAAAGTTGCAGTTCAGTTACAGAAAAGGAAAAAAATATACCGCATTAGCTTACGTAAAAGAGTTCAATGAGTCTATACTGATCAATAGAAAACCTCCATCCATCTCTCCTTGGATCCTGAATGGTAAGGCAGAGTGGATATACTGTAGGCTTGACAGCATGTGTTTATCTTGCAGCCTGGAAGGATTCTGGGTCAGTTGGCGACGTGCAGGAGTGAACGACCCCCTCCGTCGTGTCATGTTATATGACAACTGTCCAAACCATATAGGGAAATTACTGCTGGACGCATGTCACATGGTGTAATCTCTAGAAGCTTCCAGATGGATAAATATACCATACTATGTCAGCACTTATGTATATTCAATATGGATATCTTAATATTTATTCCTTATAAGAACTTTATCGATAAGCTATGCCCTCCAACATAAACAGAACTGTGAACATATATAATATGTCCTACTATAAAATGTTTGATAACTAGATGTATTAATTTTAATGTTTTTACACAGACACCTGTCTGAGTCAATGGCTCAGATTTAGCTCCACTACCATTCCTGGCCACCAGAGGGAGGTTCAGAACAGCACCCACACAGACGACGTTCACAACAGCCATCACGGAAGGTAAAACGTTCTGGAGGAGGGAGTCAATTAAGGGGAGGAGATACGTAGACCCTGTGTATATATAGATCAATAATACTATAAGGCTATGTGCGCACGCTGCGTTTTTTTTTAACACAAAAATGTAGCGTTTTTATCTTGTGGTGACTACTTTGAGCAGCGTTTTAGGCTTAAAAAAATGTAGGATTCCTCCACCAGTCAGACTTCTACTGAAGTGAGCCACAGGATTAGTGCTGACGTCACTCAGGTGATGTGCGGTGACACCGCAAATCACATGAGTGACATCACCGCTGATCTCGCAGCTCACTTCAGCCGCAACCTGATATGCGGTCACAAGTGGAGGACTCCCGCTGTCACCGCACATCACCTGTCTGAAGTCACCGCTGATCTCGTGTGGCTCACTTCAGCCACGGCTTGATTTGCCGTAACAGGTGGAGGACTCCAGTCAGGTAATGTGCGGTGATAGCTGAAGTCCTCCACTTGTTACCGCAAATCCGGCTGCGAGTGAGCGATGACTTCAGTCAGGTGATGTGCAGTGACAGCTGAAGTCACCGCTGATCCCGCACGGCTCACTTCACTTGCGGCCTGACCTTCATAGAGAGTGGTCGTGCTCTATAGCCACTCTCTGTGATTGTCAGATGTAGCAAAGCTGGAAGTGTCGTGAAACCTCGTGTGGATTACGTCGGACCTGGAGGGGTGTTTTAAGGGTTAATAAAGTGGTGAAAGAGGGGGCTTTTTTGTGTTTTATTTCAAATAAAGGATTTTTTTGGGTGATTGTGTTTATTTACTTTTACTTACAGCTTAGTGATGGGGGGTCTCAGACGCCTGCCATCACTAAGCTAGGACTTAATGGCAGCTATGGGCTTCTGCCATTAACTTGTTATTACCCCAATTGTCATCGCATCAGGGCAATCGGGATGAGCTGGGAAAAGTCCCGGGACTGTCGCATCTAATGAATGCGGCAATTCTGGGCGGCTGCTGGTTGATATTTTTAGGCTTGGGAGGCTCCCAATAACGTGGGTCTCCCCAGCCTGAGAATACCAGCCCCCAGCTGTGAGACTTTATCTTGGCTGGTTATCAAAATTTGGGGGGACCACAAGTCGTTTTTTTTTTAATTATTTATTTAATTTACCATATTTTTCGCTTTATAAGACGCACTTTTGTTCCCCCAAATTTTGGGGGAAAGTAGGGGGTGCGTCTTATAAACCGAATATACAGATTATATACTGCAGGGTCCAGGGGAGGTGGAGGACGCTCTGGAGCAGGGCTGGGGGGGCTGGGGGGGTTGGTAGAGGCTTGTGAAGCTGCACGCGGCAGCCTTTGATCTCCTGCACCCGCTCATATAATATGCACAGCCGCTGTCCACCACCATGGTGCTGAAACTGCACCGCGGCGATGGGCTGGGGGAGCTGCGCATATTATCTGCCTGTGCTTACCTTTGATCGCACATGCCCCCTCCCCCTGTGTTAGCTATGGCCCCCATGCTGCTGCCCATAGTAAAATAATAAACTCTTTACTCACCTCCTCCAGCGTGTCTGCCCGGTCTCCCTCCTGCTGCTGTGATCTTGCACGCAGAGATATCTCTCTCTGCTGTCCCGATCACATGACCGGCACTAGAACCAGGAAGTAGGAAGTGCAGGAGACACTGGAGGAGCTCAACCCCGAGGAGGGTGACACCAGACAGGACACTGCTGCAGAAGGTAAGGAGTTTATTTTACTAAAAGCAGCAACATGGGGGCGATATCTAACAGTGGGCCTGTGTGCCTGCAAACAGTGGACCTGTGTGCCTGCAAACAGTGGGCCTGTGTGCCTGCAAACAGTGGGCCTGTGTGCCTGCAAACAGTGGGCCTGTGTGCCTGCAAACAGTGGGCTTGTGTGCCTGCAAACAGTGGGCCTGTGGGCCTGCAAACAGTGGGCCTGTGGGCCTGCAAACAGTGGGCCTGTGGGCCTGCAAACAATGGGCCTGTGGGCCTGCAAACAGTGGGCCTGTGGGCCTGCCACAGTGGGCCTGTGGGCCTGGCCACAGTGGGCCTGGCCACAGTGGGCCTGTGGGCATGCCACAGTGGGCCTGTGGGCCTGGCCACAGTGGGCCTGTGGGCCTGCCACAGTGGGCCTGTGGGTCTGCCACAGTGGGCCTGTGGGCCTTACTGGGGGACGTGTTTAATATAAGGTGGCCATATCCAGATTAAGGTGGCTAATTTTAGGATGAGGGGGCTATGAGGGACATATACCCTATATTATTTGTTAGACGGACACTGGCATTATAAGCCGGACCCCATTTATTGAAAAATTCTCTATTCTTTCACCAAATTTGGGGGTGCGTCTTATAATAAGGTGCGTTTTATAAAGCGAAAAATACGGTACTGTAGTCAGTCACAGTCAACTGTCACTCAGCATGGGACGAGTCTACCTGCAACCAATCACAGCCACCGGTGAGCAGGGAAGGAGTGAATATGTTATAAGCCTAGTGAGCGGCTGGCTCTGGAAGATGAAAGAACTGCCGCGGCAGCAGTGTGACAGCCGACTGGTGATCAGTGAGTATGAAGTGCTTGCTCCTACCCCTTTGCGCCAAATTCTGGTCTCCATAGACTTTATATGTACCCGGTCACTGGTATCATTGGACTTTGCAGCGGCAGCTTCTCAAACACATACAGCATTGTTAACGCTTTGTGTAGCTGGAGCCATCACTGGTGTCACTGGTATCACTGGTGTTTTCAGCGGCAGCTTCTCGGGTACATACAGCATTATTAATGCTTTCCACTGCTGGAGCCGTCACTGGTGTCACTGGTGTTTTCAGCGGCAGCTTCTCGGGTACATACAGCATTGTTAATGCTTTCCACTGCTGGAGCTGTCCCTGGTGTCACTGGTGTTTTCAGTGGCAGTTTCTTGGGCACATACAGGATTGTTAACTTTCTCCACTGCTGGACCCGTCACTGGTGTCACTAGTGTTTTTAGAGGCAGCTCCTGGGGCACATACAGCATTGTTATCGCTTTCCACTGCTGGAGAGGTCACTGGTGTCACTGGTGTTTTCAGCAGCAGCTTTGCAGTACATATAGCATTGTTACCACTTTCCACTGCTGGAGCGGTCACTGGTATCACTGGTGTTTTCAGCAGCAGCTTCATGGGTACATACAGCATTGTTAATGCTTTCCACTGCTGGAGCTGTCCCTGGTGTCACTGGTGTTTTCAGTGGCAGTTTCTTGGGCACATACAGGATTGTTAACTTTCTCCACTGCTGGACCCGTCACTGGTGTCACTAGTGTTTTTAGAGGCAGCTCCTGGGGCACATACAGCATTGTTATCGCTTTCCACTGCTGGAGAGGTCACTGGTGTCACTGGTGTTTTCAGCAGCAGCTTTGCAGTACATATAGCATTGTTACCACTTTCCACTGCTGGAGCGGTCACTGGTATCACTGGTGTTTTCAGCAGCAGCTTCATGGGTACATACAGCATTGTTAACGCTTTACACTGCTGGAGCGGTCCCTGGTGTCACTGTTACTGGTGTTTTCAGTGGCAGCTTCACAGGTACAATGCTGTATGTGTCCGAGAATCTGCCGCTGAAAACACCAGTGACACCATTGACACCAGTGACCACTCCAGCAGCACAAAGCATTAATGACGCTGTATGTACCCGAGAAGCTGCCGCTGAAAGCACCAGTGACACCATTGACACCAGTGACCACTCCAGCAGCACAAAGCGTTAATGACGCTGTATGTACCCGAGAAGCTGCCACTAAAAACACCAGTGATACCAGTGACCACTCCAGCAGCACAAAGCATTAATGACGCTGTATGTACCCGAGAAGCTGCCGCTGAAAGCACCAGTGACACCATTGACACCAGTGACCACTCCAGCAGCACAAAGCGTTAATGACGCTGTATGTACCCGAGAAGCTGCCGCTGAAAACACCAGTGACACCAGTGACCACTCCAGCAGCACAAAGCATTAATGACGCTGTATGTACCCGAGAAGCTGCCGCTGAAAGCACCAGTGACACCATTGACACCAGTGACCACTCCAGCAGCACAAAGCGTTAATGACGCTGTATGTACCCGAGAAGCTGCCGCTGAAAACACCAGTGACACCAGTGACCACTCCAGCAGCACAAAGCATTAATGACGCTGTATGTACCCGAGAAGCTGCCGCTGAAAGCACCAGTGACACCATTGACACCAGTGACCACTCCAGCAGCACAAAGCGTTAATGACGCTGTATGTACCCGAGAAGCTGCCACTAAAAACACCAGTGATACCAGTGACCGCTCCAGCAGCACAAAGCATTAACTACGCTGTATGGTCCTGTTTTGCTAATATTTTTAACACTAAGGTTCAGATACGGCTTTAAAGAAGGCAAATAAGTAATTTTATTATAAAGGTTAATATGAAATACAAACTTAAAGGAAAAGTATGATATTGCGTACACTTTTGTATATTGAACATACAAAGGTTAAGTACAGTTAAATATACTTACATCACCAAGGAGCTTTGGACATCATCTGTCTGGAGGTCAGAGAAGCATGACATAGACAGAGGACTCCTGGACATCACTGCCCGGACGTCTCACGGAGGCAGGAAACACGAGCTTCTGTCTGTGCTATATTTCATCTGATCTTATAGAGGCTTGAACTATTACAAGCCTTAGGGTACCTTCACACTTAGCGATGCAGCAGCGATCCGACCAGCGATCTGACCTGGTCAGGATCGCTGCTGCATCGCTACATGGTCGCTGGTGAGCTGTCAAACAGGCAGATCTCACCAGCGACCACTGAACAGCCCCCAGCCAGCAGCGACGTGCAAGCGACGCTGCGCTTGCACGGAGCCGCCGACTGGAAGCTGCGGAGACTGGTAACTAAGGTAAACATCGGGTATGGTTACCCGATGTTTACATTAGTTACCAGCGCTGTGTGCAGAGAGCAGGGAGCCGCGCACACTGAGCGCTGGCTCCTTGCTCTCCTAGCTGCTGTACACATCGGGTTAATTAACCCGATGTGTAATGCAGCTACATGTGCAGAGAGCAAGGAGCCGCGCACACTGCTTAGCGCTGGCTCCTTGCTCTCCTAGCTGCTATACACATCGGGTTAATTAACCCGATGTGTACAGCAGCTACATGTGCAGAGAGCCGGAGCCGGCAGCACAGGCAGCGTGAGAGCTGCGGAGGCTGGTAACTAAGGTAAATATCGGGTAACCACCTTGGTTACCCGATGTTTATCTTGGATACAGCTTACCTCAGCTGTCAGACGCCGGCTCCTGCTCCCTGCTCGCTTCATTTGTCGCTCTCTTGCTGTCACACACAGCGATCTGTGTGTCACAGCAGGAGAGCGGCTTTGAAGAAAACGAACCAGGGCTGTGTGTAACGAGCAGCGATCTCGCAGCAGGGGCCAGATCGCTGCTCAGTGTCACACACAGCGAGATCGCTAATGAGGTCACTGCTGCGTCACAAAAAGCGTGACTCAGCAGCGATCTCGGCAGCGAGCTCGCTGTGTGTGAAGCACCCCTTAAAGTTAATGTGTTGTAGTCTTATTGATCCATGCCCTTTGATGGCCAGTCTTTGGGCATAGATGAATCAGAGATACACCACACATCAGACAATGGGCTAATAAACCCACAGCATTCAAGTCTCCCAAGAATACACATCAGGTATTTGAGCTAGGTAAATGGATATATTGTCTGTCTGTGTATATAGCAAACACATAAAACATCAGATTGTTGAACTAAAGTAAATCAGAGTTTCTATTTCAATGGATAGCAAACACACAAAACCATCAGATATGTGATGTAAGAAAATCATAAGGTTTCTGTTACAATGGTATATTGTCTGTCTGTATATTCAAGACAAACACACAGAAATCCTTAAGTATATACAAGATTTTGTAACCATGTACACTTTGTCTGTCTGGTTAATCAATATGTTATAGTATAACATAATGTATAAACTCAAAAATAGCCATTTTTATATTTGCAATACATTCCACCCTTGGCTATTTTGAGCCAAACATTATTTATACCAGGTACCATACCCTAACGGCATAATTTTAGCGTACACTGTGTACAACACAAAGCAATGTATGCACAATAGCAAAAATTACTCGTAATATATAATGCATATATCCAAAATCAGGTAACTAAGAAAGTACCCATTCCCACCATCTACCATCATCTTGTGTAATGTAATTAATCTAGTATAAATCCATCTCTACTTGTGATAAATATAGCCACCAAACAAGAGAATCGTCCTATTGCTTTAGCTGCATATGCCGCTGCAGTGAGTGTTCCTACAATTATTATAGATAATCCTTGTATCTGTGATTTTGTTAACAATTTTACATTTTGTGTATATGATGAAACGGTCATTATATTGTTAATCTCATATTATTTCCTGCCCTCATACGTTTGCATTTTTTATTTGTATGAGAGCCACAAATAATAGCAATCTCTTTATAGCCTGTCTGATTCTGTATTTTTAATTGTTGACATCTGCCTATTTTGCTTTGACAAGTCCTCTGATAGATCAGCTGGTGTAACACTTTGAGTCCTTAGGGCAATCATCTCTTCTGTTAGAGAATGTTCCCCAGTGCAGTTCATACAGTTAGGTCCAGAAATATTTGGACAGTAACACAATTTTCGCGAGTTGGGCTCTGCATGCCACCACATTGGATTTGAAATGAAATCTCTACAACAGAATTCAAGTGCAGATTGTAACGTTTAATTTGAAGGTTTGAACAAAAATATCTGATAGAAATTGTAGGAATTGTACACATTTCTTTACAAACACTCCACATTTTAGGAGGTCAAAAGTAATTGGACAAATAAACCAAACCCAAACAAAATATTTTTATTTTCAATATTTTGTTAGGAATCCTTTGGAGGCAATCACTGCCTTAAGTCTGGAACCCATGGACATCACCAAACGCTGGGTTTCCTCCTTCTTAATGCTTTGCCAGGCCTTTACAGCCGCAGCTTTCAGGTCTTGCTGTTTGTGGGTCTTTCCGTCTTAAGTCTGGATTTGAGCAAGTGAAATGCATGCTCAATTGGGTTAAGATCTGGTGATTGACTTGGCCATTGCAGAATGTTCCACTTTTTTGCACTCATGAACTCCTGGGTAGCTTTGGCTGTATGCTTGGGGTCATTGTCCATCTGTACTATGAAGCGCCGTCCGATCAACTTTGCGGCATTTGGCTGAATCTGGGCTGAAAGTATATCCCGGTACACTTCAGAATTCATCCGGCTACTCTTGTCTGCTGTTATGTCATTAATAAACACAAGTGACCCAGTGCCATTGAAAGCCATGCATGCCCATGCCATCACGTTGCCTCCACCATGTTTTACAGAGGATGTGGTGTGCCTTGGATCATGTGCCGTTCCCTTTCTTCTCCAAACTTTTTTCTTCCCATCATTCTGGTACAGGTTGATCTTTGTCTCATCTGTCCATAGAATACTTTTCCAGAACTGAGCTGGCTTCATGAGGTGTTTTTCAGCAAATTTAACTCTGGCCTGTCTATTTTTGGAATTGATGAATGGTTTGCATCTAGATGTGAACCCTTTGTATTTACTTTCATGGAGTCTTCTCTTTACTGTTGACTTAGAGACAGATACACCTACTTCACTGAGAGTGTTCTGGACTTCAGTTGATGTTGTGAATGGGTTCTTCTTCACCAAAGAAAGTATGCGGCGATCATCCACCACTGTTGTCATCCGTGGACGCCCAGGCCTTTTTGAGTTCCCAAGCTCACCAGTCAATTCCTTTTTTCTCAGAATGTACCCGACTGTTGATTTTGCTACTCCAAGCATGTCTGCTATCTCTCTGATGGATTTTTTCTTTTTTTTCAGCCTCAGGATGTTCTGCTTCACCTCAATTGAGAGTTCCTTAGACCGCATGTTGTCTGGTCACAGTAACAGCTTCCAAATGCAAAACCACACACCTGTAATCAACCCCAGACCTTTTAACTACTTCATTGATTACAGGTTAACGAGGGAGATGCCTTCAGAGTTAATTGCAGCCCTTAAAGTCCCTTGTCCAATTACTTTTGGTCCCTTGAAAAAGAGGAGGCTATGCATTACAGAGCTATGATTCCAAAACCCTTTCTCCGATTTGGATGTGAAAACTCTCATATTGCAGCTGGGAGTGTGCACTTTCAGCCCATATTATATATATAATTGTATTTCTGAACATGTTTTTGTAAACAGCTAAAATAACAAAACGTGTGTCACTGTCCAAATATTTCTGGACCTAACTGTATAGGCACAATACAGATTGGAGGTGAAGTTTTGGGTCACATCTTCTTCTTCTAGGTCTTATTCTGTTTGGTTTTCAATAAGGCCACATTTTCCATGGTTGGTCTCTGTTTTCGGTCTGAAGGTTGCTTGGCTTCTGACGGAAGTAGATCCATGCCCATGGTGGCGCCAATGAGTTTGATCTAAAGGGACAAAAATACACATATTACTCATCTGTCAGTTGGGATGTATTCCCACTTTTCTTGTTTCATAACTGTCAGCACATTGTCTGCTCCTCGACCAATGACGTCAGCAGGTTCTGGAATACCTTTGTCACTCAATTGTTTCACCCAAATTTTTGCACAATCATTGATAGGATGTGAAGATCCAAATCATTTATCTTCTCTGCAGAACTGAAGGAGCCCTCCCTCTGACTATCTACATTTTAGAAATAGACAGTACCATCAACTTAGCTATTCTATCTCACTTCTGTATTAACATGTCACTGTCTCCACTATTCATTAGAATTACCTCAATTAATAATCCTGATCTATCCCTTCTCTTAATAACTGAAATCAGTTGAAGGCCAAATCTGACCTTTGGACTATGAGACCATCATACTGAGATGGCATTTACAAGCCTATTGTGGTCCTGATTGAACATACACATAAAACAAACAACAACCATTAGGTAAATACAATACCCATTCATCACAATGGGATGATTACTTGTTTCATTGTTTTAGCCTGAATGCTCTAATAACATCATATCATAGTATCATAGTTTTTAAGGTTGAAGGGAGACTCTAAAGCTGGGTTTACACACTGCAACATCGCAAAGGACATTGCTGTAACGTCACCGGTTTTGTGACGTAACAGCGACCTCCCTAAGTCTCTGGTGAGTCTCTGGTGAGCAGTCAAACAGGCAAACCTGGCCAACAACACAACAGCGATCCGGACCTGCAGAGCAACCTAGCTGGTTGTTGGGGACGTTGATAAGCAGCTTTTTGAAAGGGAAGTTGCTAACAAAGTCTCTGCAAAGTCTTTCACACACTGAAACTTTGTAGCGATCATGCTGCACAGCGGGAAACAAAGGACCTAGGAATGGTCCTGAACGATTTGTAGCGATCAGCAACTTCACAGCAGGGGCCAGGTCGCTGATGTGTTTCACACACTGCAATGTCGCAAACGACATCGCTATTGCGTCACAAAACCGGTGACGTTACAGCGATGTCGTTTGAGATGTTGCAGTGTGTAAACCCAGCTTAAGTCCATCTAGTTCAACCCGTAGCCTAACATGTTGATCCAGAGGAAGGCAAAAAAAAACCCAATGTGGCAAACAAGTTCCAATGGGGAAAAAATGTCCTTCCTGACTCCACATCCGGCAATCAGACTAGTTCCCTGGATCAATACCCTGTCATAAAATCTAATATACATAACTGGTAATATTAAATTTTTCAAGAAAGGCATCCAGGCTCTGCTTAAATGTTAGTAGTGAATCACTCATTACAACATCATGCGGCAGAGAGTTCCATAGTCTCACTGCTCGTACAGTAAAGAATCCTCGTCTGTGATTATGATTAAACCTTCTTTCCTCAAGATGTAGCGGATGCCCCGTGTTCCAGTCGCAGGCCTAGGTGTAAAGAGATCTTTGGAAAGGTCTCTGTACTGTCCCCTCATATATTTATACATTGTGATTAGATCCCCCCTAAGCCTTCGTTTTTCCTGTCTTGGTATTGCAGCCCCCCCATTCCTCTAATAATCTTGGTGGCTCTTCTCTGCACCCTCTCCAGTTCAGCTATGTCCTTCTTATATATCGGTGACCAGAATTGTACACAGTATATAAGTGCGGTCGCACTAGTGACTTGTACAGAGGTAGAACTATATTTTTTTCATGAACACTTATACCTCTTTTAATACATCCCATTATTTTATTAGCCCTGGCAGCAGCTGCCTGACACTGTCCACTAAAGTGAAGTTTACCATCCACCCATACACCCAAGTCTTTTTCTGTGTCTGTTTTACCCAGTGTTCTACAATTAAGTACATAATCATAAATGTTATTTCCTCTACCCAAGTGCATGACCTTACATTTATCTACATTAAACTTCAATTGCCACTTCTCAGCCCAATCCTCCAATTTACATAAATCTCCCTGTAATATAAAATTATCCTCCTCTGTATTGATTACCCTGCAGAGTTTAGTATCATCTGCAAATATTGAAATTCTACTCCGCATGCCCCCAACAAGGTCATTTATAAATATGTTGAAAAGAAGCGGGCCCAATACTGACCCCTGTGGTACCCCACTATGAACTGAGACCCAGTCCGAGTACGTACCATTAATAGCCACCCTTTGTTTCCTATCACTTAGCCAGTTTTTGGCTAAACATGTAAAACTCTGTAAAACATGTAAAACTCTGGTCTCCAGTCTAAAAAGAAAGCACAAACATGATTAGAATACAAGCTCAAATAATACACAAAACACAATTTTATCCAGTCCATTATCCATATGCTAAAAGATTCAAATCTAACTTGGCAGCCAAAAAAGCTCACTATTTACCCAACCATATTGGTATATTTTGCTGTATTAATTAGCAGCATGGGTATGTAAATATATGACCAACCAAACAATAGCAAAAATAATTGCCCTTCCAATAGACTGAACACAGGGATTCTCCTGGTTTCCAGTCTCTCCTTTGTGAACATTTGGATGGCTCTGTATTGTTTATGAGCAGGAATGGCTTTTGTAATAGTTATCTCTTTACATATCTCTGTACATTCTGTATTGGTGGCAATCTCCTCTGTGGTCTCAATATTATCCTTATCAATTTCCCCCCATCTATCTTCCATTTCAGATGGAGACATCTTGATGGAAGATGATGATAACCTCTTCTGCTGGGCTTTGATTTCCTGCACCAAACATTTGACTTCAGCATAAAGATCCTCCACCCCCGGTGGTGTAGGCTTTGCTGGTGACGATGAGAAAGTGGCCCTCTTTCTCCCCGTGTCCTGCTGTGCCCTTGCTGTGGAGATTGAGAATCTTTTGCTGCAACCTTTTTATTATGTGAAACCCCTGACTTTTTATTGAGTCCTCTCCTTTGATACAATTTTCTCTTTTGATACAATTTCCACATCTCGTCAGTACTAATCCCATCTATTTTATCCCAAGGAACACCATCCTTTATCAGGGCCATAAACATATCTCTCCTGGTAACACGGGATCTACGATTTTTACTACTTTTGACGTTGTTAAACT
This sequence comes from Anomaloglossus baeobatrachus, assembly GCF_048569485.1. Lineage (NCBI taxonomy): Eukaryota > Metazoa > Chordata > Amphibia > Anura > Aromobatidae > Anomaloglossus > Anomaloglossus baeobatrachus. The sequence continues at coordinate 424,209 of NC_134358.1, read as the reverse complement.
GTTCTTCAAAATTAAGCTGACCTCTCTGTTTGGGACCCCATTCTCCCAGACCCCCTAACTGTCGGATCGCCTCCAATGTATTGGAGATGGGTTTCCCAGTCTGATTTACCATTAATGCCATCATGACATGTTTATAAGCTGGAGGGGCATTTCTAATGATACAATTTCTAATAGAAACACTTACAACAACTTGCATGTAATTGTCATATGTACTTGCTGAAATAGCATTTTTCATAGCCTCCTCCTTCAATCTCCGAGCACAATCTTTCAATGTAAACCATGGTTTCTCATTGGGCGGCCAGTCCGCCTCAGATGGGTATTTATGCTGCAATGCCATAGCCACAACATCCATCATACTACAAACCACATGTGGTCGCTGAAATATCAAGGAACAAAATGCGTCCTTCACTACAGGCTCATGGCTGAGTTGAACAAACTTTTGGCCATCCACAGCATCCAGCTGTACTCCATGAGCCCCCGTCTCCCATAATCTGACTATCCAAGTTATCAAAGGTTCATTTGACCTTTGTGAAAAATGATCATGAAGTTGACTGCAATCCTCTACCATATTTCTGTTCTGTTTACCTCTAACTGTTTCTAAAACTTGTCTATGGTATATAGGATGAACTCTTATTGGGTTAAGATGAGGATCAATTGCCTTCTCCCCACTGAAATGTTCATCCTCCTGTTCTGGGTCGGTGACGTTTTCAGAATCAGTTGAGTTCTGTACCTTACCACTCCACTCATCTGAGTTCCCCTCTGACCCCGCTTTGGCTATGGCCAAAGCTACTTCCTTTCTATTCTCCTTCCCTCTCTTCTTTCTGTATTTATACTGCTCTATACATACAGCAAGAACAAAAAGGACCTAGCATCACCTTCACAGGTGCTCAGGAAAAAATTATTTGTAGAGTTAAAGTAGCCCTGGCACACCGTTTATTTCCCAATTGTAATAACGAAGGAAATGAAAGTCTCTTTTGTATTTTTATTGAAGAAGATGATACAGATGCAGAAAGTCCGCCTATGACAACGTTTCGGCCTTCATTTCGGCCTTCATCTGGTCGGAACGTTTCGGCCTTCATTTCGGCCTTCATCTGGTCGGACAGACTGACTAGACACATACCGCTGGATCCAGGTAACCCTCAGTGACAGCTCAGCCGATCACACGGCTCTCTTCATTAGCTGTGTGGAGGTGACAGGAGCGGCTGTGTCTTCTGCTGCTCCTGTCACCTGCATGCAGCAGAGCTGGATGCGACGCTGGAGGACCGTGGATTACGCCGGACAAGGAGGGCTTTGTTATGGGTAATAAATTGGTAATGAGGGAATTTGTTAGTGTTTTTTATTTCTAATAAAGGATTTTTCGGGTGTGTGTTTTTTAACTGTAATTTACAGATTAATCATGGAAGGTATCTCGGGGTGACGCCTGACATGATTAATCTTGGACTTATTGGCAGCTATGGGCTTCCAATAACTCCTTATTACCCCGATTTGCCAACGCACCAGGGCAAATCGGGAAGAGCCGGGTACAGTCCCAGATCTGTCGCATCTAATGTATGCGGCAATTCTGGGCGTCTGCTGGCTGATATTGTTAGGCTGGGGGGCTCCCCATAACGTGGGGCTCCCCATCCTGAGAATACCAGCCTGCAGCCGTATGGCTTTATCTGGCTGGTATTAAAATAGGGGGGGACCGCACGCCGGATTTTTTAATTATTTATTTATTTACACGGCACACAGAGCCGCGCGGCATTAAATGAAGTCGGGTGAAGTTCACCTGCTTTTTTGGCACGTCCCCAATGACCAGCTAGTCGCTCTGCAGGTCCGGATCGCTGTTAGGTCGTTGGCCAGGTCTGCCTGTTTGACAGCTCACCAGAGACTTTGTAGCGATCCCGGCTAGGTTGAGATCGCAGGTTGGATCGCTAGAAAGTCTCAGTGTGTAAACCCAGCTTAAATCAGAGTTTCTATTTCAATGGATAGAAAACACACAAAACCATCAGATATGTGATGTAAGAAAATCATAAGGTTTCTGTTACAATGGTATATTGTCTGTCTGTATATTCAAGACAAACACACAGAAATCCTTAAGTATATACAAGATTTTGTAACCATGTACACTTTGTCTGTCTGGTTAATCAATAATGTTATAGTATAACATAATGTATAAACTCAAAAATAGCCATTTTTATATTTGCAATACAGGTCCCGATAAGCTGCTGTTGAAAACAATAGTGACACCATTGATCGCTCCAGCAGCACAAAGCATTAACTGTGCTGTATGTACCCGAGAAGCTTCCGCTGTAAACACCAGTGATACCAGTGACACCATTGATCGCTCCAACAGCACAAAGCATTAACTGTGCTGTATGTACCCGAGAAGCTTCCGCTGTAAACACCAGTGAAACCAGTGACACCATTGATCGCTCCAGCAGCACAAAGCATTAACTGCGCTGTATGTACCCGAGAAGCTTCCGCTGTAAACACCAGTCATACCAGTGACACCATTGATCGCTCCAGCAGCACAAAGCATTAACTGCGCTGTATGTACCCGAGAAGCTTCCGCTGTAAACACCAGTGATACCAGTGACACCATTGATCGCTCCAGCAGCACAAAGCATTAACTGCGCTGTATGTACCCGAGAAGCTTCTGCTGTAAACACCAGTGAGACCAGTGACCGCTCCAGCAGCACAAAGCATTAACTGCGCTGTATGTGTGACGCCCTGGGCAAGCCAGGGGTCACAGGTCACAACACCACCACACCCTACATCCCAGTTAGGAACACCAAGGCTAAACCAAAATCCTTGTTGCCTTCCTCCAGGGGCTGATGTTCACACCAGGGGGTGGGCCAGGCAGTTGGCTCCGCCCACCGAGGAGTTCACAGCCCTGGAGGCGGGAAGAACCAGGCAGTTCAGCTAGGGAAGTGAAAGTAGAAAGAGTGAAGTGGTAGTGGAGCTAAAGAGAAAAGCTGAAGTAAGGTGGAAAGAAACAGTGCGCCGGAGCTCGCAGCAGCGCCGTATTGGGACAGGGAGCCGGTACCGCTGGTCCTGGAGATCGGTGAGAGAGGAAAAAGGCGGAGCTGGTGGCCCGAGCAATTAGAGAGAAAGAGAGCCTCCGGAAAGCAACGTTCCGGGTCCGGGGCCCGCTGTATGAAGGGCAGGTGAGGCGGTTTGATGTCCGCCGGGGCTATGGGTTTATATACGAACCGGGCCTGGAGGCCGAAGTGTTTATAGCCCGGCGGGATGTGAATGCCCACCTGCCTGAAGAGCACCCCGGGCGGAACCTGATGCCGGGTGACATTGTACAGTATACCCGGCACTGTGGAGAGAGGGGGTGGTTCGCCCTAGATGCCAAACTGAGGAGCAGCCAGGAGAGCCGAGTGAGCTCTGCACCCCCTCCCTCGGATGAAGCTGAAAGTCCGGAGTAGGGCAGCGGAGCACCGTTGTCCAGTCCCCGTTGGGACCACCACTGAGTTGTGTTGAAAGTGCAAATGATAAGCAGAAATGATAACCGAACAGTTACCAGATTGTCTAACCGTGATTGTGAGAAAACTGGCCGTAGCCGGCACCGTTGTCCCCGTGGGGACCGTTTGAAAAGTTTGCATGGAGAACTTTCCATGGACAAGCCCGTGAACTTGCAGGGCAACCACAAACGTTAGTGGCATGTAAATAAGTTCTTTTTTCCGTTACCGTTTCCGCAGTTGCCGCCTCCGGAGAGGCAGATTGGAGCGAGGGCCCTCAGCAGAGCAGGCCGGGGCCCAGCCACCACAGGAACCGGTGGCTACCCTCTGGAGGGGAAGGACAGATCCCGCTCGGGTGACTTGGTGCAGGACTGGGGTAAACGGGTGCTGCCTGGGTTTTAGGGGCAGCATCAGGGCCAGGTTGCTTGGGTGGGAGAGAGCGGAAACCATAACCGTAAACCGTTAGCAACGTTTAAGTACTGAACCTCCCGATGTGAGATGATGTTATAAATTGTATTATGTTTACCGTTTACCTTTTTCAGAAAATAAAACCGGTGTTGGATGGGCAGCCCGCGGACGGTCTGCATTTTGCTAAGGGGGAATGTGACACCCTGGGCAAGCCAGGGGTCACAGGTAACAACACCACCACACCCTACACCCCAGTTAGGAACACCAAGGCTAAACCAAAATCCTTGTTGCCTTCCTCCAGGGGCTGATGTTCACACCAGGGGGTGGGCCAGGTGGTTGGCTCCGCCCACCGAGGAGTTCACAGCCCTGGAGGCGGGAAGAACCAGGCAGTTCAGCTAGGGAAGTGAAAGTAGAAAGAGTGAAGTGGTAGTGGAGCTAAAGAGAAAAGCTGAAGTAAGGTGGAAAGAAACAGTAGTAAAGCCTGAAGTTGGTCCGGGTGTGTGCCCCGGACAGTGACAGCAAGGTCAGCAGACGGCGGTGATAGTCTGGAGGGGAACTGCTCGGAGGTTGCTGGAAGGACCGCGGACGGGTGGTGACCCGGCGGTCTGGAGCAGTATACGAAGAACAGTCAGCACCAGGGCAGGGGCCTTTCGGATCCCGGCAAGGCTAAGAGTCGCCATAATTTGCCAAATCCATCAGTGAAGGGGACGTCTGTCTCCTAACAACCAAGTCCCGATTGAAGGCAACAGTCCAACCGTAACGGAGAAACACCGCCACCGCCAGGGCACCAGTTTCTCAGGGCCAGCGCCTGCGGGCAAAGTAGGGCTCCTCCGGCCCATATCCAAGCCGGGGAGCGGGTTACCGGTGGGAACCCATCGCAACCATTATCATCATAGGTGCAGGACAGAGGGACCGTCACCGTCACCTACTGGGGAAAGCAAGTGCAGCCGTCCGTGGGAACCGTCTTTCCAGCCGTGTGTTTTACCGAGAACTGTGTCATCGTCTCAGGCTGAGTGAGTACCACAGTGCCGCAAGGCACAGCGCTGCCCCCGCGTCCCTGCGCCCACCAAGCCCTGCATCACCCACCTCATCACTGGGCCCCGGGATCACCAACCCCTACCCACGGAGGGGCAACACAACAACTGGCTGCTCCATACCATCCTTCCCGGGATCCCCATACAGAGCAGCGGTGGTGTCAACAAATCACAACCGTGGGTGGCGTCACGGACAATAAACTATCCCCAACACCCAATCCCCTTTTCACTCACGGGCGAGGAGCGCCGCTCGAGTCCCTGGGATCCGGCCCATCGCTCGAGCCACCGAGCAGCGGCAGCAGGCCGCAGTGCCAGCCGGACCCGAGCAGCAGGGAGAGCGCGGCGTCCCCTCCTCCGCCCGCGACATATGTACCTGAGCAGCTTCCGCTGTAAACACCATGTAAAACTGTAAAGGGGAAAAAAGCGCAATAGGGTCTTACCCGGTATGAGGGTGGACAAACAAGACAAAGAAGCACTCACCTAATGAGGTTGTGCCAGTCACAACCCCTTATGATAGCCTGTGAGTGCCTGGTGGTTTAGCTGCAGCCCCGGGAGAGGAATTTTGTATCACACAGGTAGAAGAAAAGACCGGGTTTATGCCGCGCTGAAAACCACTGATGCGTGTAAATTAAAAGATTTCCTTTTTATTGGATAGTTCCTACGCGTTTCAGAGACATCCGTCAACTGATTTCTTTTCCTGAGGAAGGAGACGGATGTCTCTGAAACGCGTAGGAACTATCCAATAAAAAGGAAATCTTTTAATTTACACGCATCAGTGGTTTTCAGCGCGGCATAAACCCGGTCTTTTCTTCTACCTGTGTGCTGTAAACACCAGTGAGACCAGTGAGACCAGTGACCGCTCCGCTCCAGCAGCACAAAGCATAAACTGCGCTATATGTACCTGAGAAGCTTCCGCTGTAAACACCAGTGAGACCAGTGACCGCTCCGCTCCAGCAGCACAAAGCATTAACTGCGCTGTATGTACCCGAGAAGCTTCCGCTGTAAACACCAGTGATACCAGTGACACCATTGATCGCTCCAGCAGCACAAAGCATTAACTGCGCTGTATGTACCCGAGAAGCTTCCGCTGTAAACACCAGTGAGACCAGTGACCGCTCCGCTCCAGCAGCACAAAGCATTAACTGCGCTGTATGTACCCGAGAAGCTTCCGCTGTAAACACCAGTGATACCAGTGACACCATTGATCGCTCCAGCAGCACAAAGCATTAACTGCGCTGTATGTACCCGAGAAGCTTCCGCTGTAAACACCAGTGATACCAGTGACACCATTGATCGCTCCAACAGCACAAAGCATTAACTGTGCTGTATGTACCCGAGAAGCTTCCGCTGTAAACACCAGTGAGACCAGTGAGACCAGTGACCGCTCCGCTCCAGCAGTGGAGAAATTACAATCATTACGGCTTTCACAGATTTCAACATTTTTATCAACACTAAAGCCTGCTTTACATGGTACGACCGATTGTGCGATTTGACAATCGATCGTACCCGCCCCCGTCCTTTTTGCGTCACGGGCAAATCGCTGCCCGTGTCGCACAAAGGCAGTAACCCCCGTCACACATACTTACCTCTCGTGCGACCTCGCTGTGGGCGGCGAACGTCCACTTCCTGGAGTGGGAGGGACGTTCGGCGTCACAGCGACGTCACACGGGCGCCGGCCAATAGAAGCGGAGGGGCGGAGATGAGCAGGATGTAAACATCCCGCCCACCTCCTTCCTTCCACATAGAGCCGGCGGCGGCCGCGGGAGGCAGGTGAGCTGATCATCGTTCCCGTGTTGTCACACGGAGCGGCGTGTGCTACCACGGAAACGATGGTCAACTAAATTCAACGATATTATGGAACCTAACGAGCAGTACCCGACTCACGATTTGTGAGCGATACTGCGTCGCTAGGAGGTGTCACACAGGCCGGCATCGCCAGCGATGCCGGATGTGCGTCACAAAAACCGTGACCCCGACGATCTATCGCACGATAGATTGCCTGGTGTAAAGCAGGCTTTAACCCTAGAACGCGCAAGCAATTCAATCTGCCATAGAAAACAAATGACCTAGCAGGCCTGCGAGGCCCCAGGTATGCGGTCTAGGGTTAAATAAAGCAATGGCAGACAGGCTTTTTATCTTTGACCATTCCACTGTTCTAGGAGTTTGTTTTCCCTTTCAGAACATTATTTGGTAAAATGTCATTAAAAACTACTTCTCATCCTGCAAAAAACAAGCCCTTAAGTAAGGGGTTAAGATGCACCCACAATGTGATGCAGGGGCGGCGGAGGGGTTTGTGGCTGCTTCTTTGCACTTTTCTCTAATTTTCTGTCAAACATCATTTGGTAACAAAATCTCTGTCCAAGATCAGGTTTCCTTCCCCTCCGCAGAGTGCGACTTGTTTGCTCAGTGTTATACACACAGACGGCCATAAAAGTCATAAGAATTCTTCCCGAGGATGAAGATCCACCCACAGTCCAGGAGGACAGGTGAGCGAGCGCGGGCGACCAGAGCCAACACCCGCACCCAACAAAGAAGGAGGACCGGAGCCAAAAACATGACCCCCGGAGGCACGCTGTATGGGATAACGAGTCTACTGCTGATATCTGGTGAGGAAAGATCCATCTATCTAGAGCTATACCTATATATCTATATATATGTCTATATATCTGTCTATCAATTTATTAACTAAAGTTGAAACGAGCAGTTTCCTTCTACTCTCTATAAAGACACATCTGCAGGTTTTTCCCTCCACTCTCTATACAGACATATTTGCAAGTTTTTCCCTCCGCTCTCTATACAGACACATCTGCAGGTTTTTCCTTCCCTCTCTATACAGACACATCTGCAGGTTTTTTCCTTTGCTCTCTATACAGACACATCTTCAAGTTTTTCGATCCGCTCTCTATACAGCCACATCTGCAGATTTTCCCTCCGCTCTCTATACAGCCACATCTGCAGATTTTTCCCTCCACTCTCTATACAGACACATCTACAGGTTTTTCCCTCCACTCTCTATACAGACACATCTGCAGATTTTCCCTCCGCTCTCTATATAGACACATCTGCAGATTTTTCCCTCCACTCTCTATAAAGACACATCTGCGGGTTTTTCCTTTTGCTCTCTATACAGACACATCTGCAGGTTTTTCCTTTTGCTCTCTATACAGACACATCTGCAGGTTTTCCCTCCGCTCTCTATACAGACACATCTGCAGGTTTTCCTTCCACTTTCTATACAGACACATCTGCAGGTTTTTACCTCCGCTCTCTATACAGACATATCTGCAGGTTTTTCCTTTTGCTTTCTATACAGACACATCTGCAGGCTTTCCTTCCGCTCTCTATGCAGACACATCTGCAGGTTTTCCTTCCGCTCTCTATACAGACACATCTGCAGGTTTTTCCTTTTTCTTTCTATACAGACACATCTGCAGGTTTTCCTTCCGCTCTCTATGCAGACACATCTGCAGGTTTTCCTTCCGCTCTCTATACAGACACATCTGCAGGTTTTCCTTCCACTCTCTATACAGACACATCTGCAGGTTTTTACCTCCGCTCTCTATACAGACACATCTGCAGGTTTTTCCTTTTGCTTTCTATACAGACACATCTGCAGGTTTTTCCCTCCACTCTCTATACAGACACATCTGCAGGTTTTTCCCTCCGCTCTCTATACAGAAACATCTGCAGGTTTTCCTTCCGCTCTCTATGCAGACACATCTGCAGGTTTTCCCTCCGCTCTCTATACAGACAAATCTGCAGGTTTTTCCCTCCGCTCCCTATACAGACACATCTGCAAGTTTTACAGTTTTCCTCCACGCATGCACATCGATGCACATCCGTCCTTACGCGCCTGCGTGTCTATGGCTTGGGCTATTTCTGTACTCTCTGTATGTTACCCTGACAATATTGAACGCCGCAAGCATGGTGAGTTTCATTATGCTGACAGGCCCTCCCCATGCTCTCTCCACGCATGCGCATTGGTGGTATTGGGCAATTCTGACCCAGTGCCGCCATTGCCCACACAAACTGAACCACAAGTCCCAGCTGGTCCGGACCATGCGATGCAGCACACAAAGGTTGGAATCATTATCATGATTATGTCTACATGTGTATATATATACTAGACTTTTGTGACATTATGGCACTATCTTTCCATGACAAAGCCCAGACAGGCGATACGTGTGGGGTGTTTTCCAGGGTCTCCGTCTGCCCGTGCAGGTTCCATGGTTCTTTGGGTCCATGAGCTCTAAATAGGTCACCCTTCACACGACAGGTTGTATGGTCACCACTTATTTAGGAGGCTTTGTTTCACTGGTTAGAGCCATGATTTATTATGTGTGTTTGTGGTTTACCAATAGTTCATTAAAAAGATTGTGTGCCCCATTTCTAGGATCCCTTTTACCACCACATTATTATTATTGCTATATTGTGATTGACCAATTGGACACCTGTTGGGCACATGTGAGGCCTACATTGCTGCAATGCATATCACTTTATACAACAGTGTTTGTCACGGGGTCCTTCTCTCATATCACACAATCAACAGAGCGAGAGATGGCTATATAATCCAAAGAGCATTTATTCCAAGCAAATCAAATGGTCCATAACATAATCCACCACACAGAGGGTAAAATTAGTGCAGAAAGCAATAAATAAATTTCCAGGTCTCTCAGAGGAGCCGCACCTTCAGCCCAGAGGATCAATCTTCGTCCTTCTCTCTTCATGTTCTCAAACAGACTGCCACAACCCCCAGGTAAGCAGAGAGGTTAGGTGGATTCCAGGCCCCCTCCTCCACACCTAGGGACAGAAACGCTTCAAGAAGCTATAACCTTGCACTACAGGGGGTGATTACCTACAGACAATACAATGTACACAGAAGCAGTACAAATAATGGACAGTGAACCAAGCGTAAAATACGAATCTGCACAACATGATACACCTCCCTCATATCCCACCATCAGTGTTATATATTGATTGTCTATATTGGGCTGTTGGAGATATCCTGGATAGGATGAATTGTTTAAATTATGTTTTATTATGAATTGTCAATAAAGTATTTACAACATTTATGCATTGGATGTGCTCTGCTTGTATATGCAGTGTCTTTTCTTTTTTTGTCTCCCTCTCTATACAGACACATCTGTAGGTTTTCTCTCCGCTCTCTATACAGACACATCTGCAGGTTTTTCCTTCCACTGTCTATATAGACACATCTGCAGGTTTTCCCTCCACTGTCTATAAAGACTCTTCTGCAGGTTTTTCCCTCCGCTCTCTATACAGACACATTTGCAGGTTTTTCTCCCGTGTTCGGTCAATTAGGAACCAGAATTATTTCTATTTGCCAAATGCCAGAATAATGAGAGATAGAAAATGTTTTCCAGCATTTATATTACCTTCTGGTGGAAATCTGTCCAGCTCGGCCCGACAGGCACTGTTGGAAGTGCTTCGATGGACCTGGAGAAGGTGCTTACAGAATTCCAGGTGGAATATTTCTATTGCGCTGGAATCCCCCACCTTGACCAATCTGGGTAAGTGTGAGGGCCCCAGACTTCGCTGTCATACAGGAGGATTGGGGCGATGATGAAATAGTAGATTTTTTTGCCAGACCCTCACTGGCGGCTTAGTATGATAGAGTTTCCTTCAGATGGCATAGAAGATTTTGCAGGCCTTGTTTTTCAGGGTCTCTATGGCTTGTTCCCTGACTGGTGAATTTTCATGCCCAAATAAAAATATTTATCCGTTCATGCAAGAGCTCAGTTGTTTGGCAAAAATGAAGGTGCTGGTCTGATCTTTTCTTTCTCCTCGGGAACACCATGATGTTGGTTTTCTTTAGGTTGATTGGTGGTGCCCATGTGGAGCTCAATTTCTATAAGATTTGTAGGTTGTCTTAGAGGCCTTTCTAGGTTGGTGACACCAGCAGCTAGTCACATATAGACAGCAAGAATTTTTCACTTGAGCATCATAGACCTGGTGCTATGGAGGATTCCAGAGCGGTGGCCGCTCATTGATGTCATTGTAGGGTGAAACCTGATGCTATGGAGGATTCCAGAGCGGTGGCCGCTCATTGATGTAAATGTTGAAGAGCGTTGGACTTGGGCTGCAGCCCTATCTGACTCCGCGGCTCTGATAGAAATAAGCCGTTCATCTACCGTTCACACTCACACTGCATAGGTTCTCAGTGTAGGAGCTTCTGATGGCATCGTAGGTCTTTCCTCCTATTCTGCTCTCCAGCAGTTTCAGGAGCAAAGCCTTTTTAAAGTCCACAAAACAAGTGTATATCTTCCCATGCTTTGTATTGTGGACGTGGCTCTGGATGAAACTGTGCAGGGTGTAGATGTGGTCCATGGTTTGGCACGAACCCTGCTTGGCTCTTGCTGAGGACATTGTGCTTGGTAAGGAAACTGAGAATCTTCTTATTCAGGAGGCTGAAGTGCAGTTTTCCCAAGTTGCTGCTGTAATAGCGTCTCTCTCCTTGGCCTATGTGTCTGGACTTTAATGTAATCAGGCCTAGGTCAACATCTAGTGGGCGACTGTGTCTTTGTTCTTCTCCGCATGGGACTCATCCAATACAAGCCTGTAGTTTCTGGAAACTTCTCCATATATAGTCACCTACTCAAAAGTGGGTGTGAACCTTTTCCCATCCAGAAGGGTGGATCTAAGGCGAGGTGGAAGATTCAGCCATATGTTTTGTTAGTCAGTTGATGCTTTGTTGGGTGAAGGGCTAGGATCTGTTGCTGAGGCCAGGTCTTGGTGCCCATGTATGGACTATAGGACATTGAAGATTAGTTGCCACGCTGCTGGATTTAAGGATCTCATCTAAGGACTGTTGTTAAATTTTCCTTAGCGTTGGATTACCGGGTGGCGTCCCCAGATCTGTTTCCTTTGTGTGGACTCATTGTGGACTCAAAAACCATTTTGATATTGGATGTTCTATGCTCCCAGCCTCAATAAATCTCATTGGATTGTTCCTCGGCCTGGTGTCCCTTACTGCTCTGTTGCACACTCCGTCACAAACTGGTTGGCAGCAGAGGCATTAGAGCAGAAGTAATGGAGGACAACGGCCTATCAACATCTGGAACCAGAACCTCAGAGTACAAGAACTGGACTGTGGGGTGCCTACAAACAAAGGCCCATGAATTAGGAGTCAGCTACAAAGTAGTCTCCAAGAAGCAACTAATTGAGGCTTTGGAAGATGCTTGCCTGCAAGATGGCACCGAGGAAGGATTTCCACAGCAAGGGGAGGAAAGATGGGAGCTGGAGGTAAGTACCCCAAAAAATCAGGTCAGTGGGTTGTGTGGTATGACGAGGAGGTGGCACTGCTGGGAGATGAGGTCACCATAGAAGATAAGAGGGAGGCTATTCGCGGAGCTAGCTAAGGAGAGGGCATTGCTGGAGAGGCAGCTTGCTGTGGAAGCAGCTAGAAGCTCGAGACAGATTGTAATCACAGCACCCACCATGAGGGAATTCCCCAGAGTGTCCTGCAAGGATTTAAAGCCATTTAATGAGGCTGCAGACGACATTGAGGGCTTCTTCAAGAACTTCGAGCATCAGTGCCGGTTGATGGAAGTCCCAGAAAGGGAGAGAGTCCGACATCTGATGGGGCTCTTAGAGGGTGGAGCTGTGAAGCTTATAGAGTTATATACCCTTGGTGGAACTGCGATTATGGAAACATTAAAGAAATTATCTTGGAACATTATGCCGTGATCCCAGATACATACAGGGCTCAGTTTAGTACTTTAGCCTGTGATGGGGAAGTGTCTTTCAAAATGTATGCCCACAGACTCAAACAAGTATGCCATCACTGGCTGGAGGGAGAGGGGGCTTTAACTTGGGAGACCTTCTTCCAGGTCATCCTAAAAGAACAGTTCTACGCCAAGTGCCCTACTGAGATCCAGGAATGGGTGCGTAAGAGGAGATCAGAGACAGTGGAACAAGCTGCTGCTCTAGCTGATGAGGTTCTGACCATCAAACCCCAATGGAAAAAACTACTAGTCGGTGAGAAAAAAAAGCTACTCAACACTGACGACCCCTTCTCCTTTGGCCTCAAATGTCCACTGTCCCACTAGACCAACAACTCATGGTGGACCCCGTGTGAATGTGCCTCCCTTTACTCCTGCCTACTCTTTTGGAATACAACGTGGAGAAAAAAATCATAGAACGCAGATGGTATGGATGTGGGCAGCCTGGTCATCGGCAAGCCCAATGTTCAGGTGTTCGGAGACAGAACAGCTGCAGACCACCTTTGCCTGTCCATTATCTCCAGACACCCTCAGCAGGAGAAGAGCTGGATTCAGTCCCTGTTGAATTGCCAACTGACTCTGATATACTGGCTGCCCTACCAGGAGTAGAGATGAGCGAGCCTCTAGAGGCTAGAGTTCGGTTCGTCGAACGGAGCCTGCGTTCGAGTTCGGTTCGGTGAGCCGTTCGACGAACCTCTCGAACCCCATTGAAACCAATGGGAGGCAAACACAAACACATAAAAACACATTATAAATGTACACATACAGTTAATAAACATTACCATAACACTTACCTGTCCCCGCGACGCGTCCTGCACTCTGTCTCCTGCCGCTTTTCCTTCCGATAATTGCTGCGTCCTCCCGGTAACCAGCACCAGCATAGGACCTATCGTGACGTCAAAATAGCCATGTGTCCAGTCACATGTCTATTATCTCATTGGCTACAGACTGGTCACATGGCTAGACGTCATTGCTAGGTCCTGTCAGTACATCTCTCCGGTACACGGTGCTCGTTTGCGCATCCCCCTGTACCGGCGATATGCTCTGGCACATGGTCGGCTCCCCGTTCTGCTTCCCCATTCCGTTATTCACCGTCTGCCAAAGCCGGTCAATAACAGAGATCACCATTGCTATAGCAACGCGCCTGTCAGCGGTGACGTCACTGCTTACAGCCAGCAGCCTCAGCTCACTCACGGAGTGAAAAGACTGCACGGGGAGCAGCAGCGTCTTCCTCCCATGCAGCGCTGCTGATGTAGCAGAGCTGCATGGGTTGAAGGAGAAAGAAGACAGAAGACCATGGATCGTGGAGGGCTGACAGGGAGTAATAAACATGGAGTCTCTAAGTGTGTCTGTGTATTTATTTCTATTAAAGTATTTTTTCTCTGTGTGGTGTCTTTTTTTTAACCCTTTTATTGGAGATTCTTAATGGCCGGGTCAAACTTGCCTGACGTAAAGAATCTCTGGCTTAATGCTAGCTAGTAAAACAAAGCTAGCTAACCCTAACTCATTATTACCCAGCAAGCCACCCGTCACCAGGGCAGCTGGAAGAGTTGGGTACAGCGCCAGATGATGGCGCGTCTATGAAAGCGCCATTTTTTGGCGTGGCTGCGGACCAACCTGTATTGCGGATTCCAATCCCCAGCTGCCTAGTTGTACCTGGCTGGACACAAAAATGGGGCGAAGCTCATGTCAATTTTTTTTAATTATTTCATGAAATTTATGAAATAATTAAAAAAAGGGCTTCCCTATTTTTTTTGTTCCCAGCTGGGTACAAATAGGCAGCTGGGGCTTGGGGGCAGCCGTACCTGCCTGCTGTACCAGGTTAGCATACAAAAATATGGCAAAGCTCACGTCATTTTTTGGGTGGGCAAAAAACTCCTGCATACAGTCCTGGATGGAGTATGCTGAGCCTTGTAGTTCTGCAGCTGCTTTCTGCTCTCCTGCATACACTAGTGAATGGAGCATGCTGAGCCTTGTCGTTCTGCAGCTGCTGTCTGCTCTCCTCCATACAGACAGACAGCAGCTGCAGAACTACAAGACTCAGCATACTCCATCCAGGACTGTATGCAGGAGTTTTTTGCCCCCCCAAAAAATTACGTTGGCTTCGCCATGTTTTTGTATGCTAACCAGGTACAGCAGGCAGGTACGGCTGCCCCCAACCCCCAGCTGCCTATTTGTAAAAAAAAAAAAACTACACACTTCTATGCAGACTCCTGTCCGACAGCATTAGCTGATAGTTTAGCCGGCCGGGCGGTAAAAAGCCGGCCTCACTGCTCGACTTATAGTGACCTTGGTCTGGTGTGATCTCATAAGTGGGATCTATTAAGTGGAGTGTCAGAAATATACCAGAAATGTCCCAGATGTGACCAGAAGGTAATATTTAACTCTTTCTAACTAAGTTTGCCACTGTCACAATTTACTTTTAAACTCAACACTTAACACCTTACTCCCACCATGTTCACCTATGCCCTCACAGTCTTTGCCCCTCTCCTCCTTACTCTCCTTTGCTATCCCCACACCCCAGCACTCTCCAAACAAATATTCATCTCCCCTTCCCTCCTGCCTTCTCATCTGTCCTCATCTGCTGACCTGCTCCTAAATCTCAGATCGCTCCTTATATCACGCAGACCATGCCGTCCACTCTCCTTTTCCCACCTGCTCTCCCTTTCTCTACTGCTTCTCACTGCTGGTGACATATCCCCCAACCCCGGCCCCCCACAGATGATACACCCCTCTTCACCACCCACTTACCACTCCCCACATATTACTAACTACCCCAATCTCTCCAATATAAAACCCATTCCCCTCTCACCTACTCCGCTCCCTTTCTTTGGAGCGCTCTGGAATGCCCGTTCTGTCTGTAATAAACTACACATCATTCACGATCTCTTTACCTCCAGCAATATATCCTTCTGGGCCTCACCGAAACATGGCTGACACCCTCCAACTCTGCCTCCCCTGCTGCACTTTGCTATGGTGGCCTCCACTTCACCCACACTCCTCGCCCTGGCAATAGACAGGGTGGAGGAGTGGGTCTCCTTCTTTCTAACAACTGCAGCTTTAACCCAATCCCACCTCTACCCTCCCTTGTCCTGCCTTCCTTTGAAGTGCACTCTGTCCGAATCTAACCTCCAAGTGGCTGTCATATACAGACCCCCGGGCCCTACCACTGCCTTCTTCGACCACTTCTCTGCCTGGCTTCTACACTTTCTCTCTGCTGACATTCCCACCATCATCATGGGTGACTTCAACATCCCCACTGACAACCACCAGTCAGCAGCCTCCAAACTCCTGTCCCTCGCTTCGTCTTTTGGTCTAACTCAGTGGTCCGCCTTTGCCACCCATAAAGATGGACACACACTAGACCTTATCTTCACCCGCCTCTGTTACCTTTCTGACCTCACAACTTCCCCCATCCCCCTATCTGACCACCATGTACTGACTTTTTCAGCCCTGTCCTCCTCACCTGCCCCCCCCTGTCCAGTGCCTAGCACTTCCCCGCAGAAACCTTGCACACCTCAACATGCACACCCTCTCTGACTCTATCCTTCCGCTGTCCTCCATATCGTCACTCCACGACACAAACAGCGCCACCACTTTCTACAACACCACTCTCACATCAGCTATTGATTCAGTCGCTCCTCTTGTGCATGGCAGAGTGAGACGAATCAATAGACAGCCCTGGCACAACAGCCTCACTAAAAAACTACGGCAAGTGTCTAGGGCTGCAGAGCGGCGCTGGAAGAAAACGCACTCCCAAGAAGACTTCACCGCATTCAAAAATGCAATTCACACATTTCGTTCAGCCCTCACCTCCGCTAAACAGGACTACTTCAGAAACCTCATATCTTCTTTAACACACAACCCCAGTTATTCAATACTTTCAACTCCCTCCTTCGCCCACCACTGCCCCCTCCAACCTCCCTCATCTCTGCAGAAGACTTTGCCACTTATTTCAAAGAAAAAAATCGACCAAATAAGGCAAGTCTTCTCTGCTCAATCACTATAACCCCTTCACATAACAGACCACTGCCCCTCCACCATAAACTTCCTCCCCACCATCACCGAAGAAGAGCTTGCACGTCTTCTCTCAAACCTCACCACCTGCGCACTTCAGCCCGTCCCATCCCACCTCCTCCCCAACCTTGCCACTATCCTTATTCCAGCCTTAACCCATCTCTTCAACCTATCTTTAATGACTGGTACCTTCCTCTCTGCCTTTAAACATGCAACAGTCACGCCTATCCTAAAA
Organism: Anomaloglossus baeobatrachus; assembly: GCF_048569485.1. Classification (NCBI taxonomy): domain Eukaryota; kingdom Metazoa; phylum Chordata; class Amphibia; order Anura; family Aromobatidae; genus Anomaloglossus; species Anomaloglossus baeobatrachus. The sequence continues at coordinate 407,324 of NC_134358.1, read as the reverse complement.
AAACCTTCCCTCGACCCAACCCCTACTAACAGCTACCGCCCCATATCACTACTCCCGTTCACCTCAAAACTCCTGGAACAGCATGTCCATGCTAAACTTTCCTCCCACCTCTCATCTAACTCTCTCTTTGACAACCTACAGTCCGGCTTCCGTCCCCATCATTCTACCGAAACTGCCCTGACTAAAATCACGAATTACTTACTTACTGCCAAAGTTAACAAGCACTTCTCCATACTCCTACTTCTAGACCTGTCCTCAGCCTTCGATACTGTCGACCACTCCCTCCTATTACAGATCCTTTCTTCCCTTGGTGTCAGAGATCTCGCCCTCTCTTGGATCTCTTCATACCTCTCCAACCGCACTTTTAGTGTCTCCCACTCCCACACAACCTCTTCATCCCGCCATCTCTCTGTTGGCATCCCTCAAGGCTCTGTCCTGGGACCCCTACTTTTTTTCTATCTACACATTTGGCCTGGGACAACTCATAAAGTCCCATGGCTCCCAGTACCACCTATATGCCGACAATACTCAGATCTACCTCTCTGGTCCAGATGTCACATCTCTGCTGTCCAGAATCCCGAAGTGTCTATCTGCTATATCCTCCTTCTTCTCCTCTCGCTTCCTAAAGCTCAATGTGGCCAAAACTGAACTAATCATCTTTCCTCCACCTCACCTACACTCTCCACCTGATCTATCTATTACAATAAATAACACCAGGCTCTCGCCAGCACCCAAAGTTCGCAGCCTCGGAGTGACCTTTGACTCTGCCTTGTCGTTCATACCACACATCCAATCCTTCACCACCTCCTGCCATCTTCAACTCAAAAATATTTCCAGAATCCGTCCTTTCCTCAACTCGCAATCTACAAAAATGCTAGTGCATGCCCTCATAATCTCCCGCCTCGATTACTGTAACTATATGGAGATAAGGTATGCACACCAGTGACTATGCAAGGGGAATACATGTAATAGCAGAAACTGCTGTGTGAATACTGACATGAAAAATTCAATAGCTATATGTAATAATGAAATGTGATAAATGGAACCTGCATTACTGCCATGAATATATGAATAAAGAGAATTTTTTTTTTCATGTCAGTATTCACACAGCAGTTTCTGCTATTACATGTATTCCCCTTGCATAGTCACTGGTGTGCATACCTTATCTCCATATAGTGATGTTTTTTTAGGTTTTTGCACCCAGTTCAGACATAGAATGGAGTTCCAAACGTTATTCCTTATTTGTTAGTAGTTTTTCGTTTGTGAACCCACCCCACTCACACCTATTGCCAATCCACATGATAATATGTATATATAGCTTGGGTCTCAGCTTCCCATACACGGTAAGTTTTTTAACTGCATGAGAGGACACACACAAGCTAGGGACTCCAACGTAGAGAAATACTTTGGTGTAGTGTTGGGGCTCTATTGCATTGATCAATTCAGTAGCTAAATTTCTCTTGATCGATAAATTCATGGCAGTAATGCAGATTCCATTTATCACATTTCATTATTACATATAGCTATTGAATTTTTCAGGCCAGTATTCACACAGCAGTTTCTGCTATTACATGTATTCCCCTTGCATAGTCACTGGTGTGCATACCTTATCTCCATATAGTGATGTTTTTTTTAGGTTTTTGCACCCAGTTCAGACGTAGAATGGAGTTCCAAACGTTATTCCTTATCGATTACTGTAACATCCTCCTTTGTGGCCTCCCTGCTAACACGCTCGCCCCTTTCCAGTCCATCCTTAATTCTGCTGCCCGTCTGATCCACCTCTCTCCTCAATACCACCCCGCTTCTACTCTCTGCAAGTCCCTCCACTAGCTCCCAATCTTATTCCACATCCAATTCAAATTACTAACTCTGACCTACAAAGCCATCCATAATCTATCTCCTCCATATATCTCTGAACTAATCTCCCACTACACTCCAACACGTCACCTCCGGTCCTCCCAAGATCTCCGTCTCTCCTCCTCTCTCATTCGCTCCTCACGCAACCGACTCCAAGACTTCTCCCGAGCATCCCCAGTCTTCTGGAACTCACTGCCTCAACACGTCAGACTATCTGCTACCCTTGCAAGCTTCAAACGGAACCTGAAACCCCATCTGTTCAGAAATGCCTATAATCTACAATGACCTTACTGCTTCACTATCGTGCGGAGCTGCCGCCCGACCACCGTGCGGAGCTGCCGCCCGACCACCGTGCGGAGCTGCCGCCCGACCACCGTGCGGAGCCGCCGCCCGACCACCGTGCGGAGCCGCCGCCCGATCTACACCCCACCTACTGTCTCCTCCCCACAATCCTATAGAATGTAAGCCTACAAAGGTAGGGCCCTCTTCCCTCTGTACTAGTCTGTCTACTGTAACTTGTGTATGTACTCTGTATGTAACCCCTTCTCATGTACAGCACCATGGAATTAATGGTGCTCTATAAATAAAAAATAATAATAATAGTGCCAGCTGATTCCGTCAGGTCTGAGAGAGAGAGAGAGAAAATAGAGAGAAAAGAGAGAGAGGAGAGAAAAGAGAGAGGAGAGAGGAGAGAAAAGAGAAAGAAAAGAGGGAGAGAGAGAGGAGAGAGAAGAGAGAGGGCGAGAGAGAGAAAAGAGAGCGAGAGGAGAGAGAGAGAAAAAGAGAGAGAGAGAAAAAGAGAGACAGAGAAAAAGAGAGAGAGGAGAGAGAGAAAGGGAGTAAAAGAGAGAGAGAAAAGAGAGAGAAGAGAGAGAGAAAAGAGAGCGAGAGAGAAAAGAGAGAGAGGAGAGAAAAGAGAGAGGAGAGAGAGAGAAAAGAGAGAGAGAGGAGAGAGAGAGGAGAGAAAAGAGAGAGGAGAGAAATGAGAGAGGAGAGAGACAAGAGAGAGGGAGAGGAGAGTGAGAGAGAAAAAGAGAAAGAGAGAGGAGAGAAAGAGAGAGGAGAGAAGAGAGAGGAGAGAAGGGAGAGGAGAGAAAGAGAGAGGAGAGAAGAGAGAGAGAGGAGAGAAGAGAGAGGAGAGAGAGAGGAGAGAGAAGAGAGAGAAAGTTCTGGAAAGCGGAATAGGTGTCAGAACCTACGACATGATCAAGAGCTCATACACTGAGAACCGGTGCAGCGTGAAGGTAAACGGAAAGAGGACGGCCTTCTTCCGACAGGGCTGTGGGGTCAGACAGGGCTGCAGCCTGAGCCCAACTCTATTCAACATCTATATAAATGGACTAGCAACAGCTCTAGAGTCCTCCCCCACTCCAGGCCTTAGTCTGCATGACCGAGAGGTGAAGTTCCTGCTGTACGCAGACGACCTCCTGCTACTCTCCCCAACTGCCTCCAAGATAGCCTGGCAGTACTTGAAACATTCAGCACCACATGGGCACTTCCTATCAACCAAAAGAAGACCAAAGTCATGGTGTTTCAGAAGAGGAACCAGAATAAAATAAACTCTCCCTCCTTCACATTAAATGGCACCACGCTGGAGAAAACCAGCAGCTATACCTACCTCGGTCTGGAGCTAAGCAATAACGGGAGCCTCAAGCAAGCAGCAGAAGCCCTGAAAGGAAAAGCGTGCAGATCCTTCTATGCCATCAGAAGACAACTGTACCACCTCAAACCACCTGTGAGAGTCTGGCTCAAGATATTTGACAGCGTCATCACTCCTATACTTCTATATGGCAGCGAGGTATGGGGCCCAGTGACCTACCCAGACTACACAAAGTGGGATTCCAGCCCAACTGAAGTCTTCCACATGGAGTTCTGTAAATATCTCCCTCAAGTCCATCGCAGCACCTCAAACATGGGCCGATCCCCCTTATGGTTCAGTATACACAAGAGGGCGCTATCACACAGAACAGCAACCCCAGCTCCTAATATCATAAAGCCCTGCTGAGCCAGAGCCCAGAGCAAGCTAGGAACTGCGGCAGCCAGTACAGCCAAAGTCAGCAACACACCCTGACAAAAACCCAAATAAAAGAGATCTCAGAGAGCTGCAAGATACAATACATAGAGGACTGGAAGAGTGAATTAGAGAACTCCCAGAAACTCACCATCTACCGGTCACTGCGGAGGGACTACACTCTGGCCCCATATCTGGAAAGGTTATGCAACCCCAAAGACAGGCAGACCCTGAGCCTGTACAGACTGAGTGCCCACAGCCTAGAGGTGGAAACAGGGCACCACCAACAGACATACGAGCCGCGAGAGAAGAGACTATGCCAGCACTGCCAGCAGGGGGCTCTGGAGGACAAGGCGCACTTCCTGCTGCACTGTGACAAATACTCAGCAGTGAGGGCCTCCCACTTCCAGAAATTTACCACCCATACCCTGGACTTTCCATCCATGGACGAGGACATGAAACTCCGCTTCCTACTGGGGGAAGAGGAATCAATGGTGGAGATCGCTGCCCAATATGTCACCACATGTCATAAGCTGAGGGGAACATAAGGCCCCTAAATGGACTTTCAGAGCCCAAATTGTGCCCCCAACTCCCCATAACCCTGATCCCCTCCCACCACACTTACTGTATTTCTCTTGCTTTGGCAACACTAATTGTATTTTGGTCCTGCCAATAAAGCATATTTGAATTTGAGAAGAGAGAGAGGAAAGAGGAGAGAGAGCGAGAGAGAGAGAAAGGGAAAAAGAGAAAAAGAGAGACTGAGAAAAAGAGAGAGAAAAAGAGAGAGGATAGAGGGAGAGAGAGGGAGAAGAGAGAGAGGAGAGAGAGAGGGAAAAAGAGAGACTGAAAAAGAGAGGGAGAAAAAGAGAGAGAGAGGAGAGAGAGAGAGAAAGAGAAAAGATTATCGCCTTCCTCACCCAGGGTGACATCCTCAGCAGAAGCCAAGCTGGGTTCATGCCAAACCACCGCACCACTGATCACATCTACACCCTGCAAAGCCTCATCAAGACCCACGTCCACGGCAAAAAACAGGGGCAAATATTTGCATGTTTCGTGGACTTCAAAAAGGCATTTGACTCAGTGTGGCATCCAGGCCTGTTCCTGAAACTTCTGGAGAGCGGAATCGGTGCCAGAACCTACGACGTGATCAAGAGCTCATACACTGAGAACCGGTGCAGCGTGAAGGTGAACGGGAAGAGGACGGCCTTCTTCCGACAGGGCCGTGGGGTCAGACAGGGCTGCAGCCTGAGCCCAACCCTATTCAACATCTATATAAATGGACTAGCAGCAGCTCTAGAGTCCTCCCCCACTCCAGGTCTCAGTCTGCATGACCGAGAGCTGAAGATCCTGCTGTATGCAGATGACCTCCTGCTACTCTCCCCAACTGAAAGAGGCCTCCAAGAAAGCCTGGCAGTACTTGAAACATTCAGCACCACATGGGCGCTTCCCATCAACCAAAAGAAGACCAAAGTCATGGTGTTTCAGAAGAGGAACCAGAATAAAATAAACACTCCCTCCTTCACATTAAATGGCTCCACGCTGGAGAAAACCAGCAGCTATACCTACCTCGGTCTGGAGCTAAGCAATAACGGGAGCCTCAAGCAAGCAGCAGAAGCCCTGAAAGGAAAAGCGTGCAGAACCTTCTACGCCATCAGAAGACAACTGTACCACCTCAAACCACCTGTGAGAGTCTGGCTCAAGATATTTGACAGCATCATCACCCCTATACTGCTATATGGTAGCGCGGTATGGGGCCCAGTGACCTACCCAGACCACAAAAAGTGGGATTCCAGCCCAACTGAAGTCTTCCACATGGAGTTTTGTAAATATCTCCTTCAAATCCATCGCAGCACCTCAAACATAGCCTGTCGGGCAGTGCTGGGCCGATTCCCCTTATGGTTCAGTATACACAAGAGGGCGCTATCACACCAGGCGCACATACAGAACAGCAACCCCAGCTCCTACCATCATAAAGCCCTGCAGAGCAAGCCAGGAACTGCGGCAGCCAGTACAGCCAAAGTCAGCAACACACCCTGACAAAAGCCCAAATAAAAGAGATCTCAGAGAGCTGCAAGATACAATACATAGAAGAGTGAATTAGAGAACTCCCAGAAACTCACCATCTACCAGTCACTGCGGAGAGACTACACTCTGGCCCCATATCTGGAAAGGTTACGCCACCTCAAAGAGAGGTAGACCCTGAGCCTGTACAGACTGAGTGCCCACAGCCTAGAGGTGGAAACAAGGCACCACCGACAGACATACAAGCCGCGGGAGAACACACTGTGCCAGCACTGCCAGCAGGGGGCTCTGGAGGACGAGGCACACTTCCTGCTGCATTGCGACAAATACTCAGCAGTGAGGGCCTCCCACTTCCAGAAACTTACCATTCATACCCCGGACTTTCCATCCATGGACAAGGATATGAAACTCTGCATCCTACTGGGGGAAGAGGAATCAATGGTGGAGATCGCCGCCCAATATGTCACCACATGTCATAAGCTGAGGGGAACATAAGGCCCCTAAATGGACTTTCAGAGCCCAAATTGTCCCCCCAACTCCTCATAACCCTGATCTCTTCCCACCCCACTTACTGTATTTCTCTTACTTTGGCAACACTAATTGTATTTTGGTCCTGCCAATAAAGCATATTTGAATTTGAATTTGAGAGAGAAAGAGAGAGAGAAAAAGGGAGAGAGGAGAGAGAGGAGAGAGAAGAGAGAGGAGAGAAGAGAGGGAGGAGAGAGGAGAGAGAGAGAGAGGGAGAAAGGAAAAGAGAGTCAGAAAAAGAGAGAAAAAGAGAGAGAGAGGAGAGAGAGATGGAGGGAGAGAGAGAGGAGAGAGAGAGGAGAGAGAAAGGGAAAAAGAGAGACTGAGAAAAAGAGAGAGAGAGAAAAAGAGAGAAAAAGAAAGAGGGAGTGGAGAGAGAGAAGAGAAAGAGAGAAAAAGAGAGAGAGGGAGAGAGAGAGGAGAGAGAGAAGAGAGAGGAGAGAGCAATGTAGCCTCATTCCGTGAACTGCTCCGATATTAGAGGTGTATCCTGCGGCTCACAGCTGATGTCCGCTTCCTCCCCTCAGTGCATAATTAAATTATAATTATAAATATCTAATAATTATAATTTAAAATAAAAAAAAAATTAACTTCTTGACCGGGATTAGAACTCACGACCTAATGCTTCTGAAGCGAGTGCTCTATCCACTGAGCTACTGACTCTATGGATAATGATAGGCACATTTGGTAATCTTGAAGTCTGCATCGCTGAAGTCTCTGCTGACCGCACGATTTACTTCATTGCTATGTGGAGCTGATACAGCGCGATGGTGTTCTACGGTGCTGCTGCATCTTCAGGGAGCAGAGCTGACACTGTCGTGTGGATTACGTCGGACCTGGAGGGGTATTTGGGGATTAATAAAGGGGTGAAACAGGGTGTTTTTTTTGTCTTTTATTCCAAATAAAGGATTTTTCGCTGTGTGTTTATTTACTTTCAGTTTAATCATGGACGGTATCTCGGGGAGACGCATGGCATGTTTAAACTCATTATTACCCCGATTGCCACTGCACCAGGGCAATTCAGGATGAACTGGGTAGAGTCCCCCAGGACTGTCGCATCTAATGGATGCGGCAATTCCGGGCGGCTGCTGGGTGATATTGTTAGGGTGGTGGAATCCCCATGACGTGGCGCTCTCCATCCTGACAATACCATCCTCCAGCCGTGCGGCTTTATCCTGGCTGGTATCAAATATGCAGGGAACCGCAATTTTTTTTTTTATTATTATTTATTTATTTATTTTACTGCACGATATAGACCCGCCCGCGGGCGGCTGTGATTGGTTGCAGTGAGACAGCTGTCACTCAGCTTGGGGACATGTCTGCCTGCCACCAATCATGGGCGCCGGTGGGCGGGGAAAACACGGAATAACTAATTGACTAATGAAGCGGCAGCCATTTTCTAAAGAGGAAAAGACGCCGCAGATTTGTGACAGACGTGGAGCGAGACGCCCGTGATCGGTGAGTAGAAAAGAGAGAGGGATTGTGCTGGGGACGCAGGACGCATGCAGATAGCAACATGTGCACATAGCCTTACTGTGAAAAGCCACGTTTATGGTGATCGAACCGTTCTCGAACCTGACTTGAACTGTCGAGCTTTTAGCAAAAAGCTCGAGTTTGAGTTCGATCTCGAGCACCCCCCAAAATCACTCAAACATGAACCTCGAACATCGTTCAACTCTAACCAGGAGTCTATGGGGTGCGAGCCCCAGCCACCTGTTCTTTTGACCTTCAGCACAAACATCTACAGGAGGTTGTGCTGGATGGCCAAAAAGTTGTTGGCTTTCGTTACACTGGGGATTTTCTCACCATCACTGATTCCCAAGTAATTCAACCAGAAGCAATTCAAAAGGGACCAGGAATTGCTATTGAATTGGCTGGAGGTACTCAGAGATATATTCCAAGAGCGAGTGTGACCCTGGATTATGGCTTTGGGCCAAACAATGCATGATCTGTGTGATGAGCAGCCTTCCTGAAGACGTTCTTCTAGCAAACAATGTGGGGAATCTTCAATGCCACGTTGTCGGTGCGGTAACCCGAAGTTAAGCCAAGAGAGCAGCAGATGTGGACGCGTTCAGCCCGACAATGGAGTTAACGCCACCAGAACAGCCGTCACAGCCGGTGGGTGATTCTTCTTGTGGGTCTCATATGAATGTCACTTGGGATAAGGTTCAGTTTAGATGCGAGGTAGAGACTAGAGATGAGCGAACCGGTCCCGGTTCGGCTCGAGGTCGGTTCGCCGAACGGAGGTCCCGTTCGAGTTCGGCTCGTCGAACGTTCGACGAACCGAACTCGAACTGCATAGGAAACAATGGCAGGCAATCACAAACACATAAAAACACCTAGAAAACACCCTCAAAGGTGTCCAAAAGGTGACAAACAACTCACAACACAACACAAACACATGGGAAAGTGACAAGGACATATACTCATGCGAAAACAAAACAGCTGGACAAGGAAAAAGAGGAGGACACACAGATATAGGCATGGCACGCCCTTCTAAAATCATGTAAAACACCGCAAGGTGACTCCAAGCGTAGTCTCCCTTTTTTCCAAAAATTGGGCCCCACACACACCCACCCATTCAGTGGCAGCACTTGTGCCCTAGTTGTACACTTCACAGCTAGATTTGCATCAAGCACATTCAAAAATACGCCATACTTAACTGTCCCCAGGATGACACCGGGGTAGGTAGCAAAGTCTTTGCTGAACCATGACTTGTTCATCTTGGCTCCTTTTAAAAAACACAGCAAGCAAGGGTTACTCCAAGCGGAGTCTCCCTTTTTTCCAAAAATTGTGCCCCACACACACCCCCCCTTCAGTGGCAGCAGTTGTGCCCCAGTTGTACACTTCACAGCTAGATTTGCATCAAGCACATTCAAAAATACGCCATTCTTATCCGTCCCCAGGATGACACCGGGGTAGGTAGCAAAGTCTTTCCTGATCCCAGCTCTGTTCATCTTGGCTTCTTTTAAAAACAATGTAAGCAAGGGTTACTCCAAGCGGAGTCTCCCTTTTTTCCAAAAATTGGGCCACACAGACACCCCATCAGTGGCAGCACTTGTGCCCTAGTTGCAAACATGATGTTTTGATTTGCATCAAGCACATTCAAAAATACGGCCTAATTAACCGTCCCCAGGATGACACCAGGGTAGGTAGCAAAGTCTTTCCTGATCCCAGCTCTGTTCATCTTGGCTTCTTTTAAAAACACAGCAAGCAAGGGTTACTCCAAGCGGAGTCTCCCTTTTTTCCAAAAATTGGGCCACACAGACACCCCATCAGTGGCAGCACTTGTGCCCTAGTTGTACACTTCACAGCTAGATTTGCATCAAGCACATTCCAAATCCACAAGCATTTACTCTCCCCAGGATGACACAGGGGTAGTAAATTCCTTTTGGATCCATGACTTGTTCATTTTGATGAACGTCAGTCTGTCCACATTGTCACTGGACAGACGCGTGCGCTTATCTGTCAGCACACACCCAGCAGCACTGAAGACACGTTCAGAGACAACGCTGGCAGCTGGACATGACAAAATCTCCAAGGCGTAACTGGATAGCTCTGGCCATTTTTCTAGATTTGAAGCCCAAAAGGAGCAAGGCTCCATTTGCAAAGTCATGGCATCGATGTTCATTTGGAGATACTCCTGTATCATCCTCTCCAGCCGTTGACTATGTGTCAGACTTGTTGTCTCTGGTGGCCTTGCAAAGGAGGGTCTAAAAAAATTATGAAAAGATTCAATAAAATTGCTGTTACCAGCACCAGATACGGTCCTACTGGTACGGGTAGACTGTTGAAGATGACGAGACCGTCCCATGTTTGTCAAGTTACAACTGGGAGATTCACTCCCTGCACCTGCACGGTTGTTTGGTGGAAAAGCCGATCTAAGATCGAGTAACAGCTTCTGCTGATACTCCTGCATACGTGCGTCCCTTTCTATGGCTGGAATTATGTCACAAAATTTGGACTTGTACCGGGGATCTAATAGTGTGGCAAGCCAGTAGTCATCATTGCTTCTAATTTTGACAATACGAGGGTTATGTTGGAGGTAGTGCAACAAGAAGGCACTCATGTGTCTTGCGCAGCCATGCGGACCAAGTCCACGCTGTGTTTGTGGCATAGAGGTGCTAACCGTTCTTTCTTCCTCTGACATCTCCCCCCAACCTCTTTCAACTGAAATTTGACCAAGGTCTCCCTCATCTGCTGAGTCTTCCATGTCCATGGACAGTTCGTCCTCCATTTCTTCATGTTCTCCTGCACCTTCCTCAACATCTCGCCTGCTACCATGCGCCCTTGTTGATCCCTGTCCCCCATGGTCCCATGCCTGGCGCCTTGGTGATGATGAACGTCTGGACCTTGGTGATGTTGTTGTGTCTTGCGCATATGAATCCTCCTGTAGTTCATCCCCTTCCTGTTGTCCCACCCCCTGACTCCGAATAGTGTTTAGCGTGTGCTCCAGCATGTAAATGACTGGAATCGTCATGCTGATAATGGCATTGTCAGCGCTAAACATATTCGTCGCCATGTCGAAACTGTGCAGAAGGGTGCATAGGTCCTTGATCTGAGACCACTCCATCAGGGTGATCTGCCCCACCTCTGCATCTCGTTGTCCCAGGCTATACGTCATGACGTATTGCACCAGGGCTCGGCGGTGCTGCCACAGTCGCTGTAACATGTGGAGAGTTGAATTCCAGCGTGTCGCCACATCGCATTTCAGGCGATGAACCGGCAGGCCGAAAGACTTCTGGAGTGATGCAAGTCGCTCAGCTGCGGCGCTTGAACGGCGGAAGTGAGCAGACAGTTTTCGTGCCCTGTTCAGAAGGCCATCTAGGCCGGGATATTGTGTTAAAAATTGCTGGACGACAAGGTTCAACACGTGAGCCATACAAGGTACGTGTGTCACCTTGCCCAGGCGAAGGGCCGCACCCAGGTTTGCAGCATTGTCGCACACGGCCTTACCAGGCTGCAGGTTGAGTGGAGACAACCATTTATTAAACTCGGACCGCAGAGCTGACCACAACTCCTCAGCTGTGTGACTCTTATTCCCAAGACATGTCAAGCTAAAGACCGCCTGATGCCGTTGCGCTCTGCTGTCAGCATAGTAATGAGGGGTGCGTGATTCCTTCTGCGCAGTGAGAACGCTGGTGGCCTGACCAGGCAGGCTTGGGGCGGAGGTGGAGGAGCCAGATGAGGTGGAGGATGCAGAAGCAGTGGCGGAACTTGGACAGACAGAGGATTGACACACAAGTCGTGGGGACGGCAAGACTTGTGCAGCAGACCCTTCACCATCTATCACCATAGTTACCCAGTGCCCAGTCAGCGACATGTAACGTCCCTGTCCATGCTTACTGGTCCAAGTATCGGTGGTGAAATGCACCCATTGACACACAGAGTTTCTCAAGGAAGCGGTGATGTTGTGTGCGACATGCTGGTGTAGCGCGGGCACACCTTTCTTAGAGAAGTAGTGGCGACTAGGCATCTGGTACTGAGGCACAGTGACAGACATAAGGTCTCTAAAATCCTGTGTGTCCACTAGGCGGAAAGGCAGCATTTCGGTAGCCAACAGCTTACAGAGGGATAGAGTCAACCTCTTAGCTTTGTCATGGGTCGCAGGAAGTGGCCTTTTATTTGACCACATCAGAGGGACAGAGATCTGGCTGCTGTGTGTAGACGGTGTTGAGTAGGGTGTCCCTGGAAAAATGCAGGTTTGTGAGGAAAGTGCAGGCGGAGACATGATGTTGCCTTCATCCAACGTTGGTGCTATCGATGTCTGAGAGAGCTGTACACACTCACTTTTTTCCCCTTCCAAACCAACTGACGACCTACCAAGCAAACTGCCTGTTGCGGTTACAGTGGTGGAAGTTGTGGGTGGAAAAACAGGTGTGACAGCTGTCCCCACAGTCCTAGAAGATGACGAGCGCGCTGATGCACTGGAAGGGGCAGGCAGTGGATGGTTCGCTCCGCTAGGCCGCATTGCAGCACGGTAAGCTTCCCACCGGGCCATATGATATTTATTCATGTGACGATTCATGGAAGAAGTTGTCAAACTGCTGAGGTTTTGACCTCTACTAAGAGAACCATGACAAATTTTACAGATCACATAATTTGGGCGATCTTTTTCTATGTCAAAAAAGGACCCGGCTAGGCAAGGCTTAGAGGCCATGCGACCTGTTGATCCACCCCGAATAATGTTCAGAGGCAGAGTGGTGGCTGAGGATGCAGTTGTAGACGTGCTACCAGTACTCCGACTGTGTCCAGGAAGGCGCAAGGTAACTTCGTCATCAGTTGCATCCTCCTCCACCACCTCTGTTGACCTCCTCGAGTGCCTGACTGTGGGTTGACAGTAGGTGGGATCTAGAACTTCATCATCAATTGTTGTGTTTGCACTCCCCTCCCCCTCAGACCGAGCCTCTTCTTGCCCTGACCGAATATTTAAGTTGTCATCCCAATCGGGTATCTGCGTCTCATCTTCATCAGTATGTTCCTCATGGTCTATAACCACAGGTGTTACAGTTTGTGACAAAGGGTCAACATTATGCTCAGAAACTTGGTCCTCACGGCCTGAATCAGAGTCACAAAGGTTCTGGGCATCACTGCAGACCATTTCCTGTTCTGTACTCACTGTAGCTTGGGAGCAGACCTCTGATTCCCAGGCTATAGTGTGACTGAACAGCTCTGCAGACGCAGCCATCTCAGTTCCACCATACTGTGCAGGGCTGATGGAGACTTCAGAGCTGGGAGAAAGCAAGTTTGCTTGGGATGACAACTCAGAGGACTGGTGTTTTTTGGATGCGGTACTTGAAGTGGCTGAGAGGGCACTTGTTGGACCACTTGAGATCCATTCAAGCATTTTCCTTTTTTGGCCATCATCTACCTTTGTTCCTGTTGTTCGTGTCCGTAAAAAAGGGAGCACATCGGATTGTCCACGGTAAGTAGTAGACATCTTACTTTTGCTGGTAGATGGTCTATCTTCAGCAGATGATAATGGAGCTTTTCCACCTTCCCCACGGACAAAACCTTTTTTGCCTTTTCCACCACGCCTCTTCCCCTTTCCACCAGCATCTGTCATTTTGCCACTCATGTTGATTGCGACAAGATTGTGCACTGAAAATGTGGTAGTAAAAATTGAGAGGTGGTGTAGATTGCAGTGGTGGTCTAGCTTTATTAACAGCAGAATAATAAAGAATAAATATCCCTGACAATGCAACTACGGCCCTTAAACTGGCAGCAAAAATTGCTAGTATAATGGCTTAGTTATAATGAGTTGGAGTGTGCAATGCAGGCAGAGGTGCTGCAAATGTCTTTGCACTAGTGTGACTAGACAAAAGTCCAATAGCCACGTTTAGGATGCCACTAGGTACACTGAGTGTTTGCTAGTATAATGGCTTAGTTATAATGAGTTGGAGTGTGCAATGCAGGTAGAGGTGCTGCAAATGTCTTTGCACTAGTGTGACTAGACAACAGTCCAATAGCCACGTTTAGGATGCCACTAGGTACACTGAGTGTTTGCTAGTATAATGGCTTAGTTATAATGAGTTGGAGTGTGCAATGCAGGTAGAGGTGCTGCAAATGTCTTTGCACTAGTGTGACTAGACAACAGTCCAATAGCCACGTTTAGGATGCCACTAGGTACACTGAGTGTTTGCTAGTATAATGGCTTAGTTATTATGAGTTGGAGTGTGCAATGCAGGCAGAGGTGCTGCAAATGTCTTTGCACTAGTGGGACTATAGCAAAGTCCAATAGCCACGTTTAGGATGCCACTAGGTACACTGAGTGTTTGCTAGTATAATGGCTTAGTTATAATGAGTTGGAGTGTGCAATGCAGGTAGAGGTGCTGCAAATGTCTTTGCACTAGTGTGACTAGACAAAAGTCCAATAGCCACGTTTAGGATGCCACTAGGTACACTGAGTGTTTGCTAGTATAATGGCTTAGTTATAATGAGTTGGAGTGTGCAATGCAGGCAGAGGTGCTGCAAATGTCTTTGCACTAGTGGGACTATAGCAAAGTCCAATAGCCACGTTTAGGATGCCACTAGGTACACTGAGTGTTTGCTAGTATAATGGCTTAGTTATAATGAGTTGGAGTGTGCAATGCAGGTAGAGGTGCTGCAAATGTCTTTGCACTAGTGGGACTATAGCAAAGTCCAATAGCCACGTTTAGGATGCCACTAGGTACACTGAGTGTTTGCTAGTATAATGGCTTAGTTATAATGAGTTGGAGTGTGCAATGCAGGCAGAGGTGCTGCAAATGTCTTTGCACTAGTGGGACTATAGCAAAGTCCAATAGCCACGTTTAGGATGCCACTAGGTACACTGAGTGTTTGCTAGTATAATGGCTTAGTTATAATGAGTTGGAGTGTGCAATGCAGGCAGAGGTGCTGCAAATGTCTTTGCACTAGTGTGACTAGACAACAGTCCAATAGCCACGTTTAGGAAGCCACTAGGTACACTGAGTGTTTGCTAGTATAATGGCTTAGTTATAATGAGTTGGAGTGTGCAATGCAGGTAGAGGTGCTGCAAATGTCTTTGCACTAGTGTGACTAGACAACAGTCCAATAGCCACGTTTAGGATGCCACTAGGTACACTGAGTGTTTGCTAGTATAATGGCTTAGTTATAATGAGTTGGAGTGTGCAATGCAGGCAGAGGTGCTGCAAATGTCTTTGCACTAGTGTGACTATAGCAAAGTCCAATAGCCACGTTTAGGATGCCACTAGGTACACTGAGTGTTTGCTAGTATAATGGCTTAGTTATAATGAGTTGGAGTGTGCAATGCAGGTAGAGGTGCTGCAAATGTCTTTGCACTAGTGTGACTAGACAAGAGTCCAATAGCCACGTTTAGGATGCCACTAGGTACACTGAGTGTTTGCTAGTATAATGGCTTAGTTATAATGAGTTGGAGTGTGCAATGCAGGCAGAGGTGCTGCAAATGTCTTTGCACTAGTGGGACTATAGCAAAGTCCAATAGCCACGTTTAGGATGCCACTAGGTACACTGAGTGTTTGCTAGTATAATGGCTTAGTTATAATGAGTTGGAGTGTGCAATGCAGGCAGAGGTGCTGCAAATGTCTTTGCACTAGTGGGACTATAGCAAAGTCCAATAGCCACGTTTAGGATGCCACTAAGTACACTGAGTGTTTGCTAGTATAATGGCTTAGTTATAATGAGTTGGAGTGTGCAATGCAGGTAGAGGTGCTGCAAATGTCTTTGCACTAGTGGGACTATAGCAAAGTCCAATAGCCACGTTTAGGATGCCACTAGGTACACTGAGTGTTTGCTAGTATAATGGCTTAGTTATAATGAGTTGGAGTGTGCAATGCAGGCAGAGGTGCTGCAAATGTCTTTGCACTAGTGGGACTAAAGCAAAGTCCAATAGCCACGTTTAGGATGCCACTAGGTACACTGAGTGTTTGCTAGTATAATGGCTTAGTTATAATGAGTTGGAGTGTGCAATGCAGGTAGAGGTGCTGCAAATGTCTTTGCACTAGTGTGACTAGACAACAGTCCAATAGCCACGTTTAGGATGCCACTAGGTACACTGAGTGTTTGCTAGTATAATGGCTTAGTTATAATGAGTTTGAGTGTGCAATGCAGGCAGAGGTGCTGCAAATGTCTTTGCACTAGTGGGACTATAGCAAAGTCCAATAGCCACGTTTAGGATGCCACTAGGTACACTGAGTGTTTGCTAGTATAATGGCTTAGTTATAATGAGTTGGAGTGTGCAATGCAGGCAGAGGTGCTGCAAATATCTTTGCACTAGTGGGACTATAGCAAAGTCCAATAGCCACGTTTAGGATGCCACTAGGTACACTGAGTGTTTGCTAGTATAATGGCTTAGTTATAATGAGTTGGAGTGTGCAATGCAGGTAGAGGTGCTGCAAATGTCTTTGCACTAGTGGGACTAGACAACAGTCCAATAGCCACGTTTAGGATGCCACTAGGTACACTGAGTGTTTGCTAGTATAATGGCTTAGTTATAATGAGTTGGAGTGTGCAATGCAGGTAGAGGTGCTGCAAATGTCTTTGCACTAGTGTGACTAGACAACAGTCCAATAGCCACGTTTAGGATGCCACTAGGTACACTGAGTGTTTGCTAGTATAATGGCTTAGTTATAATGAGTTGGAGTTTGCAATGCAGGTAGAGGTGCTGCAAATGTCTTTGCACTAGTGTGACTAGACAACAGTCCAATAGCCACGTTTAGGATGCCACTAGGTACACTGAGTGTTTGCTAGTATAATGGCTTAGTTATAATGAGTTGGAGTGTGCAATGCAGGCAGAGGTGCTGCAAATGTCTTTGCACTAGTGGGACTATAGCAAAGTCCAATAGCCACGTTTAGGATGCCACTAGGTACACTGAGTGTTTGCTACTATAATGGCTTAGTTATAATGAGTTGGAGTGTGCAGAGGACAGGAGGGTACAGTGCCAGGATTGTGGGGCTCTGGGTAGAGGAAAGGAAGCCTGCCTTTCTATTCCCTCCTAATGGGGAAATGCAGCGACGAAATCCCTGACCTTAGCTACACAGACGCTGTCGCTGTTTTCAGGACCTGTCACCTATGGCTCTGACCCTGCCGGTACGAGCCCTTAAAAGGACTGATGGAAAGTGCTATCCCTATGCTGTCCAGCGCTGTGTATGGAGCGCATACAGCTGTATCAGCGATAGGACTCAGGACGGAGCTGCGCCAGTGATGTCTGACACCAAGGACGCAGAAGAGATAATGGCGTCCTGGAGGAAAATGTCCGGTTTTATAATGCAGGGACATGTGACATGGACATCCTATCACACATGCCGTTGCTTCTCTGGCTAAAAGTCCACTTAGCTGTGTGTGTGTCTGGGATTGGCTGACATGCTGGCCCGCCCCACAAGACGCGCGCGCTTAGGGAAGGAAGACAAGGAAAAAAAAATATATATATTATACAAACAGCAGTGATCTGAAGGCGCTGTTCACGCACACTATACGCTGAAATGTCATAATAGTGTGAGTCACAGAGTGACTTACACTATTACAGCGGAAAGCCAGCTAGGAATTAGCTGTTTTTTTGCTGCTAGAACTGTTCTCGAACGTTTCTAGAACTATCGAGCTTTTGCAAAAAGCTCGAGTTCTAGTTCGATCTAGAACAGGCCCCAAAATCACTCGAGCCTAGAACTGGAGAACCTCGAACCGCGAACCGCGCTCAACTCTAGTAGAGACTGACCCCACCCTAGCTATTTTTAGAGCTCGGGTTGAAATAGGGCAGTTAGGGGAAAACGAGGAAAAAATTATCAGAAAAATTGACACCTATATCGGGTTATCAATGCTGACTCCCTAGAAAAACCCTGGACTAGCAAACTGCTGATTGTATCCCCAGAAATACAGAGTTTCCCTATTACTGTACATCTTTGCCCATGACATTCCTACTGCTGGCCATCAAGGGAAAACCCGCACCGAGAGACGATTGACTCAAATTTTCTATTGGTCTGGGATTTCTCAAGCAGTGGCGCATTTCTGCCGAACTTGTGACATATGTCAGCGAAGAGAGTGACCAGGAGATCACCCAAAGACACCCTTGCAACCACTCCCTATAATAGAAGAACCTTTTCAAAGAGTAGTTGTTGATATCATTGCACCCTTGGCTAACCAAGTAAATCTGGAAAGCAGTACATTCTCACTGTTGTGGACTATGCCACCCGATATCCAGAAGCCGTGACCATGTCAAGTATTTCTGCAGCCAAGGTGGTCGAGGCCCTGGTTACCATTTTCACCAGAGTAGGATTCCCAAGTGAAAATCTGTCAGACCAAGGCTCACAGTTCATGTCGGAGTTTGTACAGTGTCTGTGGCGCACTTGTGGAGTACGAGCGATCCGAACGACACCTTATCATCCTCAAACAAATGGACTTTGTGAACGATTCAATGGCACTCTGAAGAATATGCTAAGGGCCTTCACTGACAGGGCTTCAGACTGGATGAAATACTTACCCCATCTCCTATTTGCCTATCGGGAAGTTCCCCAAGAGGCCACTGGATTTTCCTCCTTTGAGCTACTCTATGGCAGCAAGGTCAGAGGACTCTTAATCCTACTAAAAGAATATTGGGAGGACCAGGTTGAAGATACAGGAACCCCTGTTGTTCCATATGTCCTAATGCTTCGGGAAACTCTGGCTCAACTTGCTAGTTTTGCTCAGGATCATGTGCGGATGGCTCAAACCAGAAAGAAGACATGGTATGACCACAGAGCATGTTATCGAGAGATTGCAGAAGGACAACAGGTCTTAATGATTGTTCCCTATCGGCAAAATAAACTGCAGACAACATCGGAGGGACCAAAAACTTAATGACACTAGCTTCTTGCTTTAGATGATCAAGGCCTAAGACAAAAGACTGTCTATGTGAATATGATTGAGGAGTACCATGAGCGGACACTACTAATGATAGCAAGCTGTCGGATGGCTTCAGAAGACAGTCGAGAGGACAAGGACTCCCTACCTGATCTTGTGAAAGCCGCGAGAGTACCATCCACTGTGGACCAGTTTCCTCTGAGAGATCACCTGGATTCCTTACAGAAAACCTAAATGCTGGGGGTGCTCCATCAGAGACAGACTGTGCTCTCATCTCGGCCAGGTCGAACCACAGTAACTTAACATCATGTGGACACTCAGGGCATCTGTCCCATACAACAGGCTCCTTACCAGGTACCAGACTCAGTTAGAAACACCATACAGTAAGAAATTGAGGAGATGCTACAGCTTGGGGTAACTCAGGCCTCCCATAGCCCGTGGGCCTCTCCTGTGGTGTTAGTACCCAATAAAGATGGGAGTACTCAATATTGTGTGGACTACAGATGACTAAATGACTGTACCATCAGTGATGCCTACCCAATGCCCCATATTGATGAACTCCTAGATCGGCTAGCTGGGGCCTGATATGTCACTACCTTGGATCTCAGTAAGAGATAATGGCAAATCCCTCTAACGAAGGGAGGGAGCGAAAGGTCGGCTTTTATAACCCCCTTTGGTCTGTATGAATTTCTAATCATGGCTTTCGGAATTAGGAACGCCCCTGCAACCTTTCAGAGATTGGTGGACCAGATCCTCCAGGGATGCAGTGACTTTGCTTGTGCCTACTTGGATGATATCGCCATCTTCAGCCACACGTCGGAGGAACATCTGAATCAAGCAGCTGTTGTTCTTGACTGGATTCTTGCAGCAGGCCTAACCATTCGACCCGATAAATGCCAATTGGGAATGGGTGAAGTCCAGTACCTAGGGCATCGAGTAGGAGGAAGGAAGCTACGTCCTGAACCTGCCAAAATCCAGGCTATTTGAGATTGGCCTGTACCCCAAACAAACCCCCTTTTGATTGGAGTGACCGCAGGACCCCCGGGTCCGGAGACCCTCGAGCCACCCACTGAAGGTCCGGATCCGAGCGGCTCGGCTGCCGAGCACGGGGCGGTACAATACGACTTCAGGATGAATCCACAGCAGTTCCATTCACCAAGGTGGCCAGAATACAAATGGTTGTGTATAATCAGCAAGGATAGCTAAGAAATCCTTCTACTTAAACGTAAATGGGCATGGCTACAAAGCAGCTGCAGCTGACGAGCACTGCTGGGAAGCTGTTAGCAGCAAAACTGACATTAACTGTTTTAGCACAAAGAGAAACAAAAACAACATTTAAATGTAGAGTCCCAGATGGGGATGAGAGGCTCCAGTCCAAAAGCTGCCACTAATCTCCAAAAACAGGGAGACGTCAGTGACAACATCAACATTTCTGGGGGATTCCATCCAGGGCACTGGCTTTTTTACACCCTATGTAAAAGATTCTCTCTGCTACTTCCTGTAATGTAATGGGTGTATCCTGAGGGTTTTGGACATTTTTTGTTTCTCCTCCATTGCCTTTAGTTTTGAGGTTATGTTTTCCTGCTCTTGGCTTAGTCCTTCTTTTGGGATGTTTTTGTAGAGGTCTCTGAAGTACTGGAGCCAGATGCCGTTTTGGATATGAATGTTGATTTTCTTGCTCTATGTGTCCATGTGGTTCCATAGTTCCCAGGAGTTGTCTTGGAGGCCGTTTTGGAGTTGGCTAAGTTTGGTAGAGATGTAGCTCTGCTTCTTCCCCCCTGAGGATGGGTTTGTACTGCCTTTGTATGGTCTCAGAGGCTTCCGTAAGACCCAGGTTGTTGGGATCTCTGTGTTTATTGTTTGAGACTGTTCTCAGGGTCTTTCATACGGCTTTACATTCTCTGTCAAACCAACTATTGATCTGCTTTTCTTTTGGCCTCTTGTAATAGAATATATTATTGAGGTCTTTTGCAGCTTGACTCACTCCTTCTGGGTTAGACTTGTGCTCGTAGCTGTAGACGTTGTGGAGCATCTCCTGTATATCAGGTCTGCTGGGAGCCTCTTCACACTACATTGCTGACGTTTTGGACCATTTATAGAATGGAGGTCTGTTGTAGAGGCCGCTCTGCTGTGGCTTTTGTGTAGATGGTTTCTCTGTAGATTTCATGTACAGAATGAGTTGGTGTGGTTTGACAGGTGAGTTTGACTATAAAGGTGCCAATATTTGCCAGGTCCATATCTGTAATGGCATAGTCTACGACACTCCTTCCTACATGGGAGTTTAGTGTACATCTTCCCAGAGAGTCTCCATCAGTACGAATTTGAAGACCTAAACTTTTTGCCTTGCTTTTTGCCACTTTTGGTGATTGTACTGTTTCTCTCTGAGTGTTCTGAGTTGTGGTCGTCAGTCTCAACTCCATCAATCTATCTATCCATCCATCTATCCAATTTCCATATTTATCTAATGCACATCTATCAATTACTTAGCTAATCTCTTTCTATCACACTCTTCTAGCTATGTGTTGATCAAGTCCGTTATCTATCCTACAATCTATACATATATCTATCGCATGTACGAAAATATTTACCCCTGTGGCATTATTTTTGTTTTGCTACCTCTCAACTTGGAATTTCACTGAATTTTTTGATGGTTTGCATCAGTTCATGTAAAGAAAGTATCTACAACTGTGAACATTTGGTTTTCATTTTATTGTGAAGAAAAGAAAAATAGGACAAAATAACTGAAAACTTCAGTGTGCATAACTATTCACCCCCTTTAGTCAGCACTTTCTAGAGCCTCCTTTTGTAGCAAGTACAAGTAGCTTTGTATAAGTCTCTATGAGATTTGCACATCTTGCCACTGGGATTTTTGCACTTTCCTCAAGGGAAAACTGTTCCTGCTCCTTCCAGTTAGAGGTTTCCTCCAGTGACCTGTGATTTTCACATCTGACCATAGATTCTCCATTGGATTTAGTCTGAGCTGTGACTTGGGTGCTCCAGTACTTTTACAAGTTTCCCCTCACACCCCTCCAATGTTGCTTTAGCAGGAGCTTTAGGTCGTTGTCTTGTTGGAAGGTGAAGGTGGTCCCAGTCTCACATCACTGACAGACAAACAGGTTTTGCTGAAGAATATTCCTGTATTTCACACCATCCACCTTCCTCTCGACCATCTTACATGTCCCTGCTGCCAAAAAACCTCTCCACAGCATGATGATGCCACCAATATGTTTCACTATGGGGATGGTGTTCTTGGGGTAGTGAGCTGTGCTGGTTTGGGCCCAGACATAGTGTATACATTGGTGGCCAAAAAGTTCAATTTTGGTCTCCTCTGACCAGAGCACCTTCCTCCATACATTTGAGGAGTCTCCCACATCTGTTGACAAAATAAAACGAGCCTTCCAATTTTTGGCTGTAAGTAAAGGCTTTTTTCTGCCCACTCTTCCAAAAAGGCCGGCTCTATGGATTGTACGGCTTATTGTGGTTGTATGGACAGATTCTCCAGTCTCTGCTTGGGAACTCTGCAGCTCCTTCAGGGTTACCTTTGGTCTCTGTGCTGCCTCTCTGATTAATGCCCCCCTTACCCATACTGACAGTTTTGGTGGGTGGCCCTCTCTCGGCAGATTTCATGTGATACCATGTTCTTTCTGTTACGAGGGGGACCCGGGGAAGCGTGCCAAGATGGGAAATGGACTGCTTCCGCCGGTCAAGGTCCACTGTGCGGTGTAAGGGACCGCCGCTATGGTGGGTGAAGAGTGAGCGGGTTGCTGCTAGCGATCGTCTGGAATGTCACAGACGATCTATGTACACCGATCTGCCCTAACCCGTGAGGGTTGTATGGCACAGATCTCACGGCTCGGTGTACCTGTTGCACGGGGAAGCACAGAGGTGCCCACGCACGTGTGCCAGTGAAAGTCACGAGAATATGGCACGAGGGTAGCACAGAGGTGCCCACGCACGTGTGCTTTCAATAACCAGGTGAGTCCAATGGAGACTTGAGGAGCTCACCTGGGACAGGAACACGGCCTGTTGACGGGGGTACTGCCGGAGCAGCAAGGCAGGAACACGGCCTGCAAACGAGGTACTGCCGGAGCAGCAAGGGCCAAGCCCACAAGAGACAGTAATGCCTGAGCAGTGGCGTGGCAGCACGCTGCCAGACATCCAAACATAGAAGGACGGTCGCGCGCCGCCATGATGGCAGGGGGAGCTTTTAAGGAGGTGCAGCTCCACCCGAGGGCGGGCGCGAGGCGGAGATGACGGACTTGACCCAATCAGGGTCCACGACGTCCCAGCCTGGCCAGTCAGGATTCACCACGTCACCAGCCTTGTCATCAAGCCGTGTGACGTCAGTGAGCGAATCAGGACCCAGCACGCATTGCACATGCTCACCCTCCTGCCTCTGGGAAATAGAGGCGGAATCCTCGGTCTCACAATGTGGAGAGATAACAGGAATCTCACTGCTTCCCTGAGCAGTAAACCTCTGCACATTGCGCAGCCTCGTAGACCTTCGGGGCCGCTGAGCAGGAGAGTCTGCGGCAGGCCAGGAATGGGAGACCGCTTCACTCCTTGTAACAGGAGAACCACTAGGTGTCACCCTTCTGCTGCCTCTCTGAGAAGGTATCTCCTGCACACTGCGCAGTCTGGCAGACCTTCGGCGCTGCTGAGCACGAGTGCTCGTGGCAGGCAAGGAATGGGAGACTGCCTCAGTCCTTGCCTCAGGAGAGCCACGAGATGTAACATTACCCCCCTGTCTAGCCCCCCCCCCTGTCCGTACTCGAAGGCCGCTATCAAACCTGGGGCGCGGATATGATCCTCCAACTCCCAGGATCTATGCTCCGGACCACGGCCGGCCCACTCCACGAGGTAGTACCTCTTGCCCTGTATGACTTTTGTCTACACAAGTTTTGCCACCTCAGGGTCGTCGGACGGGGAGTCGGTTTGAGCCGGCAGGGACCCCGAGAATTTATTAAGTCGTACGGGTTTCAGGAGGGACACGTGAAAGGTGTTGGCTATAGCCCAGCGTGGAGGGAGCTGGAGTCGATATGCCACTGGGTTTACCTGCTGTAGTACTTTAAAAGGACCCAGATACCTAGGGGCGAATTTGGCTGCCTGTACCCGTAGGTTAACATTCTTAGAGGACAGCCATACTAGGTCACCAGGGGCGAAGGATGGTGCAGGGCGGCGGCGAACATCAGCCGTTGTCACCATCCGGTCTTTAGCCCTTTTAAGAGCCTCTTGGGTGTCATCCCAGATCTCCCGGGCCTTGGTCGCCCAATCCTCCACTCTAGTATCGGGTGACGTAATGGGCATCGGAACCGGGATTCTGGGATGTTGTCCGTTATTGAGTAGGAACGGAGTCTGGCCAGAGGATTCATGGACCGAATTGTTAATGGCAAATTCGGCCCAAGGAAGGAGGTTAGCCCAGTTGTCGTGGTGCGCGGATATAAAATGGCGGAGGTAAGTTACCAAGGTCTGATTAGTCCTCTCCACTAGTCCATTGGTCTCGGGATGGTATGCGGAGGAGATGTTCAGCTCTATCTGCAGGAGCTTACAGAGCTCTCTCCAGAAGCGAGACGCGAACTGGGGACCCCGGTCGCTCACCACCTTGTCAGGCATGCCATGCAACCTAAATACATGCCGAATGAACAAGGTGGCGAGAGCACGTGACGTCGGGAGTCGTGGGAGAGGCACCAAGTGGACCATTTTAGAGAAGTGGTCCGTGATGACCCATACGACCCTGTGCCCTGCTGACTTGGGCAGATCTCCCAGGAAGTCCATCCCCACCACTTCCCAGGGACGATCCGGCACTGGCAGTGGGTGAAGAAGACCTGCCGGTCTCTGCCGGGACGGCTTATTCCGAGCACACGACATACAGGCTCCCACATATTTCTGTATGTCCTGGGGTAGTCTCGGCCACCAATAATGCCTGGTCACCAGGTCTCTGGTCCTTTTGACCCCGAAGTGACCCCCGACCTTGGAGGCATGGGCCCACGATAGCACCTCGTTCCGTAGTTCAGGGGGAACGAGGGTTTTGCCAGGTGGCACCTGGTCCAAAGAAGTGGGAGTGACCATCCTCAAGCTGTCCGGGGGTAGTATAAGACGAGGCTCCTCCTCGTCCTCCTCCAACACAACCATACAACGTGACAAGGCATCGGCCCGTACGTTTTTCTCACCGGCCAGGTGGCGGATAATAAAGTGGAACCGGGAGAAGAATAAAGACCAACGGGCCTGCCTTGGGTTCAGGCGTTGTGCTGTCTGGAGGTATGTGAGGTTTTTGTGGTCAGAAAAAACCTCAAATGGATGCTTCGCACCCTCCAGGAGATGCCGCCATTCCTGGAATGCTAGTTTCATCGCCAGTAACTCCCTATCCCTTATGGAGTAGTTCCTCTCGGCCGGAGAAAAGGTCTTGGAGAAAAAGAAACACGGATGTTTCCTTCCTCGTTCGTTTTTCTGGTACAGGACTGCACCTGCACCGACCGAAGAGGCGTCTACCTCCAGTAGGAAGGGTTTGGAGATGTCTGGACGATGAAGGATGGGAGCTCTGGAGAAGTGAGTTTTGAGAGTGTGAAATGCCTCTACCGTTTCCCGTGTCCATGCTTTGGGATTAGCGCCCTTGCGGGTAAGGGCAATGATGGGTGCTGCCACCGTCGAGAAGTTGGGAATGAACTGGCGATAATAATTGATAAACCCCAAGAATCGCTGGATCGCCTTCAGCGAGCGGGGCTCAGGCCAGTTCATCACTGTCTCCAACTTCCCCGGATCCATTGCTAACCCCTGACTGGACACTATGTACCCCAGGAACGGCAATGATTCCTGTTCAAAAACGCACTTTTCCAGCCTAGCATATAACGAATGGGTGCGGAGCCTCTTAAGTACTCGGATGACATCCCTCCGATGGGTGGTAAGATCGGGGGAGAAGATAAGAATGTCATCCAGGTATGCAACCACGGAAAGATACAAATCCCGGAAAATGTCATTCACAAAGTCTTGAAATACGGCGGGGGCATTGCAGAGTCCGAAGGGCATTACTAGATACTCGTAGTGACCGTCCCTGGTGTTAAAGGCGGTCTTCCACTCATCGCCCTTTCGGACTCGCACTAGATTATACGCCCCGCGTAGATCCAGCTTTGTGAAGACCTTTGCCCCGCGGAATCGATCAAATAGCTCAGTAATGAGGGGCAAAGGGTATTTGTTCTTGATTGTGATTGCATTTAATCCCCTGTAATCGATACAGGGGCGCAGATCCCCTTCCTTCTTCTGCACAAAAAAGAACCCTGCACCAGCCGGTGAAATAGACTTGCGAATGAACCCCTTCGCCAGGCTGTCCTGAATATATTTGGACATAGCCTCCGTCTCTGGAGCAGAGAGTGGATACACTCTGCCCCTAGGGGGCTCGGAGCCTGGCTTCAGGTCTATTCGGCAATCATATGGCCGGTGGGGAGGAAGAGTATCTGCGGCCCTTTTGGAAAAGACATCCCTGTAGGCCTCATAAGGTGTCGGTAAACCCGGCCCCTCAGTATTCCCTGAGGACCCAACCGACCTAATGGTAGCGGGTGGTTCGGTAGTCACGAGGTGCTCTCTACAGGATCCTGCCCAGGATGAGATCTCCCCTGTTGCCCAGTTGAGTATAGGAGCATGCTGTCTCAACCAGGGAAGGCCCAGTAGGATCTCATCTGTCCCCCCTGGAAGCACCAGGAAGGACACCTGCTCATGGTGTCCCGGTGGTACATCCATCCTGAGAGGGATGGTGATCTGGGTGATAGGATCGAGTAGTATGGACCCGTCGACTACCCGGACCCTGAGTGGCTTGGGCAGAACCAGGGGAACTGAGTATCTGGTTGCCAGGGAGGTCGAGATGAAATTGCCTTCAGCGCCTGAGTCCAAGCAAGCCAGGGCAGAGAAGAGAGTAGTGCCGAACTGCAACTGGGCGCTGATAGTCAACCTAGAGGGAGAAGTAGCGTCTAGAGTTCCCCCTCTGATAGAAACTAGACGCTGTCTTTTCCCGACGGTTTGGGACATAGGGTAGCTATGTGTCCCCTCTGCCCACAGGAAAAGCAGATGACACAAGACCGAGAACCTGGGGCAGAGGAGACCACCTTGGACACCTCCATTGACTCCACGGAGTCGCCTACAGGACTGGCTGGGGGACCTGTCTGATGGAAGACGGGAGTCAGACGCTTTTTAGGCCGAGAAGACGTGGGTGCTGATAAGACCTCGAGCCTTCGCTCCGCCTGGCGGATGTCTATGCGAGAGGCAACCTGAATCAAGGACTCTAAAGTGGCAGGCACCTCACGTGTGGCCAGTGCGTCTTTGACAAACCCTGCCAGGCCCTCCCAAAACACAGGGACAAGGACCTTATCCGGCCAGTCCAGCTCTGCGGCCAGTGTCCTAAAGTGTACAGCAAAGTCCCCGACTGAAGCAGACCCTTGCCGAAGTCGTAGGAGGCGCAGCGCGGAATCGTGGGTGACTTGAGGCCCGAGGAACACCATTCTCATGGCCCCAAGATAAGCTGCTAAGTTATTCACCACACGATCTCCGCGCTCCCACAACGGCGTGGACCACTTCAGCGCTCTCCCTGTGAGCAGGGACTGGACGAAGGCTACCTTCGCCTTCTCGGTAGCGTCAAGAGTCGCGGACAGCTCTAAGTAGGTGGTAACCTGGTTTATAAAACCACGGCACTCAGAGCTGTTGCCGCTAAAGCGCTCTGGAAGCGCAAGGCGAGGAGACCTTCCGCCCAATAGCACAGCCTGGGTAGCCGCCTGGGTGGCGACTGTCGTCAGAGTAGTCTTATCGGAGGAAGACTGCTCCACTGCTGCCAATCGTGACTCCAACTGCTGCACATAACGCAGCAACTGCTGCTGCTCTTCAGCCATAGCCAGACCTTTGGCGCGACCGTAATGTTACGAGGGGGACCCGGGGAAGCGTGCCAAGATGGAAAATGGACTGATTCCGCCGGTCAAGGTCCACTGTGCGGTGTAAGGGACCGCCGCTATGGTGGGTGAAGAGTGAGCGGGTTGCTGCTAGCGATCGTCTGGAATGTCACAGACGATCTATGTACACCGATCTGCCCTAACCCGTGAGGGTTGTATGGCACAGATCTCACGGCTCGGTGTACCTGTTGCACGGGGAAGCACAGAGATGCCCACGCACGTGTGCCAGTGAAAGTCACGAGAATATGGCACGAGGGTAGCACAGAGGTGCCCACGCACGTGTGCTTTCAATAACCAGGTGAGTCCAATGGAGACTTGAGGAGCTCACCTGGGACAGGAACACGGCCTGTTGACGGGGGTACTGCCGGAGCAGCAAGGCAGGAACACGGCCTGCAAACGAGGTACTGCCGGAGCAGCAAGGGCCAAGCCCACAAGAGACAGTAATGCCTGAGCAGTGGCATGGCAGCACGCTGCCAGACATCCAAACATAGAAGGACGGTCGCGCGCCGCCATGATGGCAGGGGGAGCTTTTAAGGAGGTGCAGCTCCACCCGAGGGCGGGCGCGAGGCGGAGATGACGGACTTGACCCAATCAGGGTCCACGACGTCCCAGCCTGGCCAGTCAGGATTCACCACGTCACCAGCCTTGTCATCAAGCCGTGTGACGTCAGTGAGCGAATCAGGACCCACCACGCATTGCACATGCTCACCCTCCTGCCTCTGGGAAATAGAGGCAGAATCCTCGGTCTCACAATGTGGAGAGATAACAGGAATCTCACTGCTTCCCTGAGCAGTAAACCTCTGCACATTGCGCAGCCTCGCAGACCTTCGGGGCCGCTGAGCAGGAGAGTCTGCGGCAGGCCAGGAATGGGAGACCGCTTCACTCCTTGTAACAGGAGAACCACTAGGTGTCACCCTTCTGCTGCCTCTCTGAGAAGGTATCTCCTGCGCAGTCTGGCAGACCTTCGGCGCTGCTGAGCAGGAGTGCTCGTGGCAGGCAAGGAATGGGAGACTGCCTCGGGAGAGCCACGAGATGTAACACTTTCCATTTGATAATAATTGATTTTATGGTGCTCTGGGGATCATCAAAGATTGGGATATATTTTTTAGAACCCAACGCGGGCTTGTACTTCTCAACATTGTCTCTGACATGTTTGGAGATCTCTTTGGTCTTCATGGTGTTTGTATAACCAAAGAATTTCTGCACAATCTGTCAATATCTGTCTCAGGGAAGCTCATCTGCTGCTCGTCATCATCATTGGGGTCTCCACCTGACTGCAGTTCATCATTATAACCAATTTGAGTGGGCAAATGCTCTCATTCGATGGTGTCTGGCACATTGGAGAGGTTTCTCTTCACTGATAGACCCCGGTATTCACTGTACAGGGCAGATCACAGACTATGGCGTTGTGTGGGTGAGCGGTTTGCTGATGTCAGTGTTGTGAATGGAGTGGCCCATAGTGGTGGTGAGTTATGGTATGGGGAGGTATATGTTATAGACAGTGAACACAGATGGATTTTATTGATGCCATTTTGAATGCACAGGGATCCTGTGATGAGATCCTGAGGCCATTGTGGTGCCTCATCCATGACCATTGTGCCGCCCCAGCAGCGGATCAAAGCCTTCTGATCCAGGGGGTAGTGTTCGTTTGTGGCTCGAGGGTCTCCGGGCCCGGGGGCTTAGGGGCCACACTCAAATGTAGAAGGAAGTATTTACAGGGGATTTGGTATAGTTTGTGATGCCACCCGTGGTGTGCAGTAATTGGAAGTACCGCCGCTGCCGTTGGGAGTATCCGGGGTGATGGAGTGGGGCAGCTAGGTGACGTTGCCCTCCACGGGTAGGGTTAGGCCCCGGGACTCTGGATGGTGATGCGGGGATGCAGTGCAGGGGTCAGTCTAGTACTCACTCAGCAATGAAGCAGACGCTGACAACAGGGTAAACCAAGTCTCTGAATGCCGCTGCCTCTCGAGGGGAGCTCATCCGGGTCCGTCCCCTGCAGTGCTGCTGGTGGTCTGTAACCTGCCTCCTGGCACCAAGTTTTAGAGTGTCTGTTATGGTCCGGTAGCTTGGAGCTATCCGTGCCCCACTCCCCACTGTGGCTAAGTGGATAAGCCTGCTCTCAGGGCTCACGCTTGGGATTTCAGTGGGCCGCTCGCTAGGAAAGCAGGCGCTAGTGCCCAGATTCTGGAGCTGGTGGGAACAGTCCATAAAGGCCCCGTTCTCCTCAGGTTAATTGACGGGTTGCCTGAAGCTTCTCCCCGACCTAGGGTCAGTGTACCCCATTGTGCCTTCAGCCCCGGACTGGTGAAAGGACCAGGCTGCCGGCCGTCCTCCTCGACGGGTTCCAGGCACCTAGCCTCAATCGCATGCTACCGGGGGTCTGACTCCTCTAGTCCACCGTCTGCGACCTAGTTTTCCTCTCCCCTGGACCTCTAACTCCCAGCTTCCTCAGAGCTCCTGACAGCTCGAGGGTCACCACTCAATTCACTGACTTTGACATCTCCCACCTCCCTGCCTGACCCCAAGGTGGCGGCCCTATTCCTGCTTAAGCAGCCCACTGGTGTGCCTGACAGGTGTGGTGCAAGGTGTATCTAGGATTTGTGAATGCTGATGGAGGCAGTACTGCAGGATAGAGACCCAGAACCATGGGGGGTTGAATACTGCATGGGTAGGTCAGTTTGTGCAGTACCCTGTGATGACCTGAATAGTCCAGGTGCGTCACACCATCACCTCATGGTGCAGCTGATAGTGCATGGTCCCGTGTTGGAGGACCTGTACACAATTCATGGAAGCTGAAAACACCCCAGTTCTTGCAGGGCCGGCATCCTTACTGGACATGTCACCCACTGAGCATGTTTGGAGCTCTGGATCAAGTTGCTGCCAATATCTAACAGCTTCACAGCCATTGAAGAGGAGTAAAGCAACGATCCACAGGCCACAATCACCAACCTGACCAACTCTCTGTGAAGGAGATATGCGACACTGCATGAGGCCTAAAACACACTTCCGCAAAAAAAACGTACGTGTCTTACGGTCCATTTTTCGGGTCCGTGTTCCGTTTTTTAGGGGCGTTTCTCCGGTACGTATGACATCCGTGTTGATGCCGTATGCTGTCCGTGTATGCGTGTGGAATGACCGTGTGTGCGTGTGGCATGCACGTGTATGTGTACGTGGAATGTCCGTGTTTGTGATGCACAATGTCGTTTATAGATGTCGGCTGACAGCAGACAGAGTTGCGCGATGAGAATGAACTCGGGTGAACTTCACCCGACTTCATTGTCATGCTGCGGCTCTGTCTGTGTTGCGGCCTGATTAGCGGTCACCTGTGCAGGATTCACCGGTGACCGCTAATTCCCTGAGTGACTGAAGTGAGCAGCCCTCTCTCATACTCACCGATCCCCGATCTCCGGTGCGGCGCTGCTCAGCTGTTATTAAAACTCCGGCGGCTTTAACTATTTTGAAAAAGCTCATTAATCAATCTCGTATTCCCTGCTTTCCCCGCCCACAGGCGCCTGTGATTGGTTGCAGTCAGACACGCCCCCCACGCTGAGTGACAGCTGTGTCACTGCACCCAATCACAGCAGCCGGTGGGCGTGTCTATACTGTGCAGTAAAATAAATAAATAAATAATAAAAAAAAAACGGCGTGCAGTCCCCCACAATTTTAATACCAGCCAGATAAAGCGATACGGCTGAAGGCTGGTATTCTCAGGATGGGGAGCTCCACGTTATGATGAGCCCCCCAGCCTAACAATATCAGTCAGCAGCCGCCCAGAATTGCCGCATACATTATATGTGACAGTTCTGGGACAGTACCCGGCTCTTCCCGATTTGCCCTGGTGCATTGGCAATCGGAGTAATAAGGAGTTAATGGCAGCAACCCATAGCTGCCACTAAATCCTAGATTAATCATGTCAGGCGTCTCCCCGAAATACCTTCCATGAGTAATCTGTAAGTTACAGTAAATAAACACACACCAGAAAAAATCCTTTATTTGCAATAAAAAACACTAACAAGTACCCTCGTTCTCCACTTTATTAAGCACGAAAAACCCCTCCATGTCCGCGTAATCCACGGAGTTCCAGCGTCGCATCCAGCTCTGCTACATGGAGGTGACAGGAGCTGCAGAAGACACCGCCGCTCCTGTCAGCTCCGCGCAGCAACTAAAGACAGCCGCGCGATCAGCTGAGCTGTCACTGAGGTAACTCACGGCCACCGCTGGATCCTCCAACTGTGACAGCAAGTCACCTGTGACTACATCGCTGTCACTCGGGCGACTTGCTGTCACAGTTGGAGGATCCAGCAATTTCACTGCAACCACAGATCTGCCGCAGATTTATCTCTGTGTGCGACAGGGCATTTAGGCTATGTGCGCACGTTGCATATTTGCATGTGTCCTGCGTCCCCAGCACAATCCCCCTCTCTTTCCTACTCACCGATCATAAGCGCGGCGCTGCACAGCTGTCACAAAGTTTCGGCGGCTTTTCCTCTTCTGAAAATGGCTGCCGCTCATTATTCAATCTCATATTCCCTGCTTTCCCCGCCCACCGGCACCCATGATTGGTTTCAGTCAGACACGCCCCAACGCTGAGTGACAGCTGTCTCACTGCAACCAATCACAGCCGCCGGTGGGCGGGACTATATCATGCAGTAAAATGAATGAATAAATAATTTAAAAAAAACCTGCGGTCCCCCCCCAATGTTGATGCTAGCCAAGATTAAGCCACACGGCTGGAGGCTGGTATTGTCAGGATGGGGAGCGCCACGTTATGGGGAGCCCACCACCCTAACAATATCAGCTAGCAGCCACCTGGAATTACCGCATCCATTAGGTGCGACAGTCACGGGACTCTACCCGGCTCATCCCGAATTGCCTTGGTGCGATGGCAATCGGGGTAATAAGGAGTTAAATGGCAGCTTATAGCTGCCACTACGTCCTAGGTTAATCATGGCAGGCGTCTCCCAGAGATACCTTCCATGATTAACCTGTAAGTGAAAGTAAATAAACAATAAAAGACAAAAAAACCCCTCATTTACCATTTTATTAATCCCCAAACACCCATCCAGGTCCGAAGTAATCCACACGACGCTTTCAGCTCTGCTACATGAAGCTGACAGGGAGTGCCGTAGAACACGACCACTCTGTGTCAGCTCCACGCAGCAACTGAAGTGAGCCGCGCTGTCACCGGAGACTTAACTCAGGTAGTGCCTGCGTGTGTGCGGGGATAATGATGGGGGCAGTAGTGCTTGCGTGTGTGCGGTGATGATGGGTGTGGTAATGTCGGGGTGTGTGCGGGGATGATGATGGGGCGGTACTGCCAGGATGTGTGTGGTGATGATGATGGGGGCAGTAGTGATTGCATGTGTGCGGTGATGATGGGTGCGGTAGTGCCGGGGTGTGTGCAGGGATGATAATGGGGGCGGTAGTGCTTGCGTGTGTGCGGTGATGATGAAGGGGCCATAGTGCTGGGGAGTGTGCGGGGATGATAATGGGGGTGGTACTGCTGGAGTGTGTGTGGTGATGATGAAGGGGGCGGTAGTGCTTGCATTTGTGCGGTGATGATGGGTGCGGTAGTGCCGGGGTGTGTGCAGGGATGATAATGGGGGCGGTAGTGCTTGCGTGTGTGCGGTGATGATGAAGGGGCCATAGTGCTGGGGAGTGTGCGGGGATGATAATGGGGGTGGTACTGCTGGAGTGTGTGCGGTGATGATGAAGGGGGCGGTAGTGCTTGCATGTGTGCGGTGATGATGGGTGTGATAGTGCCGGGGTGTATGCGGGGATGATGATGGGGTCGGTAGTGCTTCCATGTGTGTGGAGATGATGAAAGGGGCGGTAGTGCCTGCGTGTGTGTGGTGATGATGGGGGCGGTAGTGCCGGGGTGTGTGCGGTGATGATAATGGGGGCGGTAGTGCTTGCATGTGTGCGGTGATGATGGGTGCGGTAGTGCCGGGGTGTGTGCGGTGATGATCATGGGGGCGGTAGTGCTTGCGTGTGTGCGGTGATGATGGGTGCGGTAGTGCCGGGGTGTGTGCGGTGATGATAATGGGGGCGGTAGTGCTTGCATGTGTGCGGTGATGATGTGTGTGGTAGTGCCGGGGTGTGTGCGTGGATTATGATGGGGGCGGTAGTGCTTGCGTGTGTGCGGTGATGATGATGGGGGCGGTACTGCCGGGTGTGCGGTGATTATGATGATTGCGGTAGTGCCGGGCCGTATGCGGGGATGATGATGGGGGCGGTAGTGCTTGCGTGTGTGCAGGGATGATGATGGGGGCGGTACTGCCGGGGTGTGTGCGGTGATTATGATGATTGCGGTAGTGCCGGGCCGTATGCGGGGATGATGATGGGGGCGGTAGTGCCGGGGTGTGAGCGATGATGATGAGTGCGGTACTGCGGGGGTGTGTGCGGTGATGATGATTGGGGCGGTACTGCCGGGGTGTGTGCGGTGATGATGATGGGGGGCGGTAGTGTCGGGGTGTGTGCGGTGATGATGGGGGCGGTACTGCCGGGGTGTGTGCGGTGATGATGATGGGGGGCGGTACTGCCGGGGTGTGTGCGGTGATGATGATGGGGGGCGGTACTGCCGGGGTGTGTGCGGTGATGATGATGGGGGGCGGTACTGCCGGGGTGTGTGCGGTGATGATGATGGGGGTCGGTAGTGTCGGGGTGTGTGCGGTGATGATGGGGCGGTACTGCCGGGGTGTGTGCGGGGATGATGAAGGGGCCGTAGTGCTGGGGAGTGTGCGGGGGTTCCTGAAAGAATGGCGATCTCCATTTTTTTTTTCCTAACCGCGCGTACAGTGGCGCGGTGCAGGCTGTCAGCCAATCACACACACACACACACAGCAAAGTGCATTTTTTGCACATAAGCAAGGGCGTCCTTGCCCTATAATAAGGACTTGTTAGTAGTTTCACTTTTGGACACCGTAGAAGGCGTTTACTCTGTGTATACGTGCTTCATACCAGAACTGGCTCATCTGGATCCATCCGTGCACCTCCTGATTTGTCCTGTGGCTTCTACACTGGTAAGCTGAACCTTTTTTGTGTTTTCTATGTGTCTGTATGTGTTTGGTTTGCCTGCCATTGTTTTCAATAGGGTTCAAAGGTAACATTCGTCGAACCGAACGGAACGCGAACACTAGGGGGGTGGCTCATCTCTAGTTATGATGTTATAACTCTATAACTCTGGAACGTTTCAGTGGATCCAGGTGATTCTGACAGTGGTAAATTTAGTATGATATATTTTGTGTTTATTAATGAAACAAATCTGAAATTTAGCTAAAATGTCACAATTGTCAAAATTTCAACTTTTGAACCTTTGAACTTTTGTGCCCATAAATCTGAGAGTTCTGTCACACGAGGATTAACAAGTGGTTCATTCTTGATATTCTTTTCACCAATCATAAATTTCTCTCTAGCGGCCATTCCTGTCTACTATAATGTTCTGCCTTTACTCATCTATCCCAAAGGCACAAGAAGCAAGGACATGTTGTGCATCCGCTTTGTTGTCCTAGAAAAGTGATGGCGAACCTATGGCACGCGTGCCACCAGGGGCACGCACAGCCCATTCTGCTGGCACGCGTGCTGTCGCCTGATCCTGCCACATTGCTCTGCTGGTGCAGTCGCGCCAGCAGAACAAAGCTGTGTTGGAGCGGAGGAGACATTTCTCCTCGCTCTGACACTCCTCCTGTCCCAGGCTGCAGGTGTGTTGCCTATGAGACGGAGGAGCGTCAGCGAGTGGCGCTGGCGTAATGACGTCTTCTGGACACGTGGGAACTGAGGACCCAGCGGCGCGCAGCGGGGGAGCGTGTGCAGGAAGGTGAGTTGTGTTTGCTTTTTTTTTTTCTATATAACTAGTGTGCGGCTGTGCCAAGGTGGGGGTCGGCGGGGCCTGGCGCCAGCATCAGCATGGGGGGTAGAACACACATGCCAGCATGGGGTGGGGGTGGGAGAACGCACATGCCAGCAAGGGGTGGGGGTACGCACACACCAGCATGGGATGCGGGAGAAACACATGCCAGCATGGGGGGGAACACACATGCCAGGATGGGGGGGGGGTGACATGCATGCCAGGATGGGGGGGTAAACATGCTTGCCAGCATGGGGGGGGACATGCATGCCAGGATGGGGAACAATGCATGTCAGGATGGGGAAACATGCATGCCAAGATGGAGGAAACATACATGCCAGGATGGAGGAAACATACAGTACATGCCAGGATGGAGGAAACATGCATGCCAGGATGGAGGAAACATACATGCCAAAATGGAGGAAACATACATGCCAGGATGGAGGAAACATACATGCCAGGATGGAGGAAACATGCATGCCAGGATGGTTGAAACATGCATGCCAGAATGGGGAAAGCATAGATGCCAGGATGGAGGAAACATACATGCCAGGATGGGGGAAACATACATGCCAGGATGGAGGAAACATACATGCCAGGATGGAGGAAACATACATGCCAGAATGGAGGAAACATACATGCCAGGATGGAGGAAACATGCATGCCAGAATGGGGAAAGCCTAGATGCCAGGATGGAGGAAACATACATGCCAGGATGGGGGAAACATGCATGCCAGGATGGAGGAAACATACATGCCAGGATGGAGGAAACATACATGCCAGGATGGAGGAAACATGCATGCCAGAATGGAGGAAACATACATGCCAGGATGGAGGAAACATACATGCCAGGATGGGGGAAACATACATGCCAGGATGGAGGAAACATGCATGCCAGAATGGGGAAAGCCTAGATGCCAGGATGGAGGAAACATACATGCCAGGATGGGGGAAACATGCATGCCAGGATGGAGGAAACATACATGCCAGGATGGAGGAAACATACATGCCAGGATGGAGGAAACATACATGCCAGAATGGAGGAAACATACATGCCAGGATGGAGGAAACATACATGCCAGGATGGAGGAAACATGCATGCCAGGATGGAGGAAACATACATGCCAGGATGGAGGAAACATGCATGCCAGGATGGAGGAAACATACATGCCAGGATGGAGGAAACATACATGCCAGGATGGAGGAAACATGCATGCCAGGATGGAGGAAACATGCATGCCAGAATGGGGAAAGCCTAGATGCCAGGATGGAGGAAACATACATGCCAGGATGGGGGAAACATGCATGCCAGGATGGAGGAAACATACATGCCAGGATGGAGGAAACATACATGCCAGGATGGAGGAAACATACATGCCAGAATGGAGGAAACATACATGCCAGGATGGAGGAAACATACATGCCAGGATGGAGGAAACATGCATGCCAGGATGGAGGAAACATACATGCCAGGATGGAGGAAACATGCATGCCAGGATGGAGGAAACATACATGCCAGGATGGAGGAAACATACATGCCAGGATGGAGGAAACATGCATGCCAGGATGGAGGAAACATGCATGCCAGGATGGAGGAAACATGCATGCCAGGATGGAGGAAACATGCATGCCAGGATGGAGGAAACATGCATGCCAGGATGGAGGAAACATACATGCCAGGATGGAGGAAACATGCATGCCAGGATGGGGAAACATGCATGCCAGGATGGGGAAAGCATAGATGCCAGGATGGAGGAAACATGCATGCCAGGATGGAGGAAACATGCATGCCAGGATGGAGGAAACATGCCTGCCAGAATGGAGGAAACATACATGTCAGGATCGAGGAAACATGCATGCCAGGATGGAGGAGACATGCATGCCAAGATGGAGGAAACATGCCACGATAGGGTACATTTACCAGGAAGGGGAACATTTACCAGGAAGGGGAACATTTACCAGGAAGGGGTACATGCTAGGAAGGGGGACATTTAGCTGGATGGGGGTACATTTACCTGGATGAGGGTAAATTAACCAGGATTGGGAACATTTACCAGGAATGGGGTACATGCCGGGATGGGGGAACATTTACAAGGATGGGCAAAATGTCAGGATGGGGTACATTTACCAGCATGGGGGAACGTGCCAGGATGGGGTACATTTACCAGGATGGGGTACATTTACCAGGATAGAGGACATTTACCAGGATGGAGTATATTTACCAGGATGGAGTACATTTACCAGGATGGAGGACATTTATCAGGATGGAGGACATTTACCAGGATGGAGGACATTTACCAGGATGGGGCCATGATGGGGACAAATATACCAGAATGTAGGAAATATATATCAGGGTGGGGGACATGTTTACCAGGAAGTGGCCCAGGAAGGAGGACAGAACTACACAATGAAAGGGGAGGGGAGCAACTCGTACGTCTTTATGGGATTTCAAGATGTTCAGACTTTGAAATGTAGATGTGGATTACAGGGTGACATCTGATTGCATTCCAGGCTAAAATCTCTGTCTAAAATGCTGCAATTTTTTCCAGAAAGATCAATCCAACTGCTGTGTCTGGAAAGGGCAGGGGCTCAGCTCCAATGTGTGGTAAGCATGAGCGTGATGTCCCCTGCTGAAGAGAAGAGAAGACTGCGAAGGAAAGGTTAAAATCAACTATTTACATAATAGGATTGGTTGGCACTTCGGAAAAAAAATTGGTTTTAGGGCTACAGTTTGGGCACTCGGCCTGTAAAAGGTTCGCCATGACTGTCCTAGAAGAATGGCTATGTTGCCACATAAAATCCAGCAATGATTATTAGAGTTAATAAGTTTCTTTTGATATTTTTACCGAGTGAGCAATAGGAATGAAGCTACTTAATTGCCATTATTGTGAAGCAACATACACTTTAGACTTCTCTGTGAACTGTCAATAAAAAGTGTGGATACTTCAGTGAGATAACCATCACATCCCGATGACTCATATTGTCCTTTGACGTTGATGTAGTATACAAGCTCATCGGCCATATGGAATATTTACAAGATCTTTCTGTTACGATACAAAATGTGGTGAACCAACAAATTATTTTCCTTTACCCTTAAGTGAAGAAACTTGGGTGATGACTTTGGCAGATCAAGATCTCGTATCAGATCATTCAGCTCAGCTTGAGTCTGGCACATTCTGGCACCAACCTCTCAGGCCATCAAATCTTCGTCATTGGTTGTTTTGGAAAAAATGAACTGACAGAATTCATCGTCGTTGGAAATTTCCAAATTGTTG
The DNA here is from genome assembly GCF_048569485.1 of Anomaloglossus baeobatrachus. NCBI lineage: Eukaryota > Metazoa > Chordata > Amphibia > Anura > Aromobatidae > Anomaloglossus > Anomaloglossus baeobatrachus. The sequence continues at coordinate 368,545 of NC_134358.1, read as the reverse complement.
TAGATTGGTACAGAAACTTCGTCGCAGTGAGCAACTGTGCTGAGTGGAGATTTAGGTACTGGATGGCAGCCTGTAATAGTTACCATGCAGAAGTAACAACCATCAACATGGTTTTGAGGCTCTCGCCGCACCATTGGGACTCCAAAGCTAAGACTTTTTCTCTGCCCTTAAGGCCCCGTCACACTAAGCAACATCGCTAGCAACATCGCTGCTAACGAACAACTTTTGTGATGTAGCAGCGATGTTGCTGTGTGTGACATCCAGCAACAACCTGGCCCCTGCTGTGAGGTCGTTGGTTGTTGCTGAATGTCCTGGGCCATTTTTTAGTTGTTGCTGTCCCGCTGTGAAGCACAGATCGCTGTGTGTGACAGCGAGACAGCAACAACTAAATGTGCAGGCAGCAGGAGCCGGCTTCTGCGGAGGCTGGTAACCACAGTAAACATCGGGTAACCAAGAAGCCCTGTCCTTGGTTACCCGATATTTACCTTCGTTACCAGCCTCCGCCGCTCTCACTGTCAGTGCCGGCTCCTGCTCTGTGCACATGTAGCTGCAGGACACATCGGGTTAATTAACCCGATGTGTGCTGTAACTATGAGAGCAGAGAGCCAGCGCTAAGCGGTGTGCGCTGCTCCCTGCTCTCTGCACGTGTAGCTGCGTGCGCTGGTAACCAAGGTAAATATCGGGTTGGTTATCCGATATTTACCTTAGTTACCAAGCGCAGCATCTTCCACGCGGCGTGTAGCGACGCTCCAGCGATCCCTGCCAGGTCAGGTTGCTGGTGGGATCGCTGGAGCGTCGCAGTGTGACATCTCACCAGCAACGTCCTAGCAACTTACCAGCGATCCCTATCGTTGTTGGGATCGCTGGTAAGTTGTTTAGTGTGACTGGACCTTTAGTCCACTGTCCCTGGCCTTCAACACATACTGAACACTTTATGTGGTGCCCAAGGTTTTTCTTGGTCATCCAGTTTAACCCTGAAATATGCATGATAAGCTCACAAAGCCTCATTCATTTTCCCTTTGGGTGTTGTAAAACAATTACAAATGTAACAGAATATATTAGGATCATTCTTGCACCGTTCGCAAACTGCTTGAGTGTTGGATAACATATTCAGCAAAAACCTTTTTAACAGAGTTAAATTTGCTGCGACTTGTAAGCCTCTTGAACAACTGGATGTCGTTGTCAGCTTTCACGATACTTCTATAGCCATATTATGTAATATTGTTGTTTTTTTTAATTTATCACTCTCATATATTACCATTTATTTTCCCTTGCAGCTATTGCTCGTACTGTCACTCAGTCAATCACAACCACATATACATCACCTGATCCATCATCTATAGGAACAGAACAGACGTACATACCTCCACCAGAGCCTGGCACTACAGCTGAGGACACTGAAGATGGCAGCATCTTATCTTCCAAATCACCAGAGATCAATATCTACACCATGGTCGACCCTGATGGAAGCCAGGCTACATCAACAACCGGTACATCAAAGAATATCAATGATACAACCACTGATAATAGTTTGATGTCAGATACAACTGAAGGAATAAATGCAACTATTGACACCAGCACTATTGTAGATACAACTGACAGACCAGATACAACAAACAATAGCAGTCCTACCATAGATACAACTAATTATATCGGTCCTACCATAGATTCAACTACTGATATCAGTCCTACCATAGATACAACTAATTATATCGGTCCTACCATAGATACAACTAATAATATCGGTCCTACCATAGATACAACAAATTATATCGGTCCTACCATAGATACTACTGATATCAGTTCTACCGTAGATACAACTAATTATATCGGTCCTACCATAGATACAACTAATTATATCGGTCCTACCATAGATACAACAAATTATATCGGTCCTACCATAGATACTACTGATATCAGTTCTACCATAGATACAACTAATTATATCGGTCCTACCATAGATACAACTAATTATGTCAGTCCTACCATAGATACAACTACTCATACCAGTCCTACCGTAGATACAACTACTGATATCAGTCCTACCCTAGATACAACTACTGATATCGGTCCTACCATAGATACAACTACTCGTATCAGTCCTACCATAGATACAACTAATTATTTCCATCCTACCATAGATACAACTACTCATATCAGTCCTACCCTAGATACAACTCCTGATATCAGTCCTACCATAGATACAACTCCTGATATCAGTCCTACCCTAGATACAACTAGTGATATCAGTTCTACCATAGACACAACCACTGATATCAGTCCTATTATAGAAACAATTAGCAATATCAGTCGTACAGCAGATACAACTACTGATATTAGTCCTACTGTGGGTACGACTACCATCAGTCCTACTATATATACAACTACTGATATCAGTCCAACTGTAGGAACTACTATTGCTATCAGTCTTACTGTAGACACAACTACGGATATCAGTCCTACTGTAGATACTACTATTGATATCAGTCTTACTGTAGACACAACTACGGATATCAGTTCTACTGTAGGTACAACTACTGATATCAGTCCTACTGTAGACACAACTACTGATATCAGTCCTACTGTAGATGCAACTACTGATATCGGTCCTACCCTAGACACAACTACTGATATCAGTCCTAATGTAGATACAACTATTGATAGCAGTCCTACTGTAGATACAACCACTGATATTACTCCTGCTATAGACACAACTACTGATATCAGTGCTACTGTAAACACAACTACTAATATCAGTCCTTCTGTAGATACAACTTCTGATATCCCTCCTACCACAGATACAATTACTGATATCAGTCCTACCACAGATACAACTACTGATATCAGTCCTACCATAGATACAACTACTAATATCAGTCCTACTGTAGACACAACTACTGATATCAGTCCTACTGTAGATACAACTACTGATATCAGTTCTATCATAGAAACAATTAGCAATATCAGTCATACAGCAGATATAACTACTGATATCAATCTTACCATATATACAACTACAGATATCAGTCCTACTATGGGTACTACTACTACTATCAGTCCTACTGTATATAGAACTACTGATATCAGTCCTATTGTAGGTACTATTACTGATATCGGTGCTACTGTAGATAAAACTACCAATATCAGGCCTACTGTAGATACAACAACTGATATCAGTCCTACTGTAGATACAACCATTGATATCAGTCCTACTGTAGATACAACTACTGATATCAGTCCTACTATAGATACAACTACCAATATCAGTCCTACCATAGATACAACAACTGATCTCAGTTCTACTGTAGATACAACTACTGATATAAGTCCTACTGTAGATACAACTACTGATATCATTCCTACTATAGCTACAACTACCAATATCAGTCCTACCATAGATACAACCACTGATATCAGTTCTACTGTAGATACAACTACTGATATAAGTCCTACTGTAGATACAACTACTGATATCAGTTCTACTCTAGATACAACTACTGTTATCAGTCATATCATAGAAACAATTAGCGATATCAGTCACACTGTAGATACAACTACTGATATCAGTCCTACCATAGATACAACTACTGATATCAGTCACACTGTAGATACAACTACTGATATCAATCTTACCATATATACAACTACTGTTATCAGTCCTACCATAGATAGAACTACTGATATCAGTCCTACCATAGGTAGAACTACTGATATCAGTCCTACCATAGATAGAACTACTGATATCAAAGCTACTATAGGTACAACTACCAATATCAGTCCTACCATAGATACAACCACTGATATAAGTCCTACTGTGGATACAACTACTGATATCAGTTCTACTCTAGATACAACTACTGTTGTCAGTCCTATCATAGAAACAATTAATGATATCAGTCACACTGTAGATACAACTACTGATATAGGTACAAATGAGGGATTAGGTACATCTCCCAATATAAATCCTACCATAGTTACAACTGAGGGATTAGACCCAGTGGTTACTTCTGGTGTTACTACGACTGGATCCACCATCGTTCAAACATACACCGCACACCCAGATAGGTCGTCACCGTCTACAAACATCCCAACCGCAACTGAACTGTCATCTGTTTCCATACCAGCAACCTCTACCATGCTGCCTAATGTAAGTAATTACATTTCTACATTTCCTACAGCAGAACTTTCTTTTTCACCTGAGACTGTGTCCTCTGGAAATGTAACCACAAGCTTTGATGTATCTACTGCTCCACCTAATAGCACAACAATTATGACCACAGTGACCAGCAACACTTCTCCAGCAATAAGTACCGAAGCCAATGTGGACTCCACAACAGTCACAGTATCTACACCTTCAAGTATCATCAGCCTAGGGACGAATGCTACAACCAATATTCCCAAATCATCTACCTCCATCTTACCTTCAACAGCTATTGTCCCCAGCATGGTAATGAGCGCAACTTCTGGGACCTATGCCACTTTACTAACAAGTACCTCACAAGGTTCAACAAGAAGGACTACTCTGCGCTCAACGATTTCATTGTCCTCAATTATTACGGAACATACAATTACCAACCCTGTGACCAATACCACAACCAGCACTAACATGAGTCCCACGTCTGTACCTAATACTACTTTACTAACAAGTACTCCAAATAGCACTACTCCACCACCAATCTCAAAGGCAGATACAACCATCAGCACTGTGACCAATACTTCCACCAGCGATGAAGTTACTACTACCACAACCCCTTTACAAAATGGAACAGTCGGTAAGTTATGTGTGATTTTAATAACTAATTTAGACTTAAGTTCGAGTGAAGACAGATAAGCACGGAGTGAAAAAAATTGTGAGAGTCTGATTTACAGCTTTCTACTAAGTGTTTTATCTCACACCAAAGCTAGATTCACATCAACTCTACTATACTTTATAATGTCCTCCATGTTGCAGCTGTCATTGAAGTGCGTTATCCTGTACCAGATCTGGATTCACATCTACTCTGCTCAGTATTGCTGCATAATTGTCCGCCATGATGCAGCTCTCTAAAGTGTTTTTCTCATTCCAGAGCTGGATTCACAGCTACAATGCTCAGTATTGCTGCATAATGTTTTCCATTTTGCAGCTTTCACAAAAGTATTTTATAAAACCAAGAGCTATATTCACAGCAGGGGCGTACATAGAAATCATGGGGTCCCAGAGCAGAATTTCTAATTGGGCCCCAGAAAACATGTTACTGTAAGGGGTGGACGGACCCCTTACAAGGAGGCACAGTTTTCCCCCCTGAAGATACCCCCGCTGGGGTAGACAAAGCCGTTAATGTTTATGTTTTACTCTATTTCTACTGTATAGATGGGTTTCCCCTAGTGGCCGGGTGGGACGGCTGTCCCCATAGAAACAGTGCAGGAGAAAGGAGGAGCCGGCAGCAGAAGGGGGAGGGAGAGAAAGGGTTGGAGAGAAAAAGTGTGAGTTTTGAGGGAGTTGAGTCCGGGACGGGGGAGAAGGAGCAACGGGGGCAGAGTGTGGGAGCTAAGTTGACAGCTAGCGAAGAAAAGAAAGACAAAGTGTCCTCTAGGGTGAAACAGAGTTGGGTGGGTCAAGTCTGCGGTAGCCGTAGTGGGAGCCCAGGTGAAGTAGAGTAGCCGGGCACATCCCCACTCTCAGAGGAGACGACAAGAAAAGCTTTCCCCGGCAGGAGGTGTGACTGCGTATTACAAGATCCGTGCATTGAGCCTGTTGTGAAACTCTGTGCAATAAACATGTTGTTTGGTTCAACTGATCTCCGCCTGCAAAGTCTTCCTGCGTCTGACAGAGTGCTCTCTTCCACCACACTCTGCCCCACAGAACAATCCCCTGTCCCAATAGTGACGGCGGGGCCGGGGGTTTAGTGACGGCGGGGCCGGGGGTTAGCCTGCCAAGCAAAGGGGCCACGACTACAATCCCCGAGGCACCCCCGGCACCCCGTTACATTACCACCACATAATGACCAAATACAACTACATACAAGGGAGAAATACTGTAACTCCATGGCCAGACTACATAATGACCAAATAATACCACAAACAAGAGGTAAATACCACTATACTATGACCAAACCACATATTATGACGACATAGTGAACAAATACAACCACATACAAGGGTCAAATACCAACACCCCATGACCAGACCACATAGTGACTGAATAATACTAAAATAATGATCATAAATAAAAATCACATTACTAATAACACTAATATTACCATCAGTGCCATTATACACAAGAGCTCTGTATATAGTGTCAGTGTACAAGTAATACAGTGATCACTGGTGACATTATACATAGGAATTCTGTATATAGTGTACAGGTAACACAGTGATCACCATTGACATTATAAACAGGAGCTCTGTATATAAAGTATAGTGTGTGTGTGTGTGTGTGTGTGTGTGTGTGTGTATGTGATGGTGGAATATTGTGGATTGTGTACCATTTTGTATGGGTTAATGTTTGGGCATGGTTCACTGTCCATTCTGTATTCCTTATGTGTACATTGTCTCATTTGCAGAGGGAGAGGGGTAATCCAGCTCACCGTACTGCCTTGCTGGTGTGTTCCAGATCCTGCGCACGGATTTGACTTGGCAGTCAATCAATAATAGAAAAGGAAAAGAGTTCCAGCGCCAGGAATGAGAAAATTAAAAATCCATTTTATTGTGCCAATGCATATTAAAATTCCAGCAGGTACAGCATATCAGTCGGATGGCAGCAGAACAACGCTTTTCGACGCCTCAGGTCTTAATCATGTTCTGTGTTCTGAGAACATGATTAAGACCTGAGGCGTCGAAACGCGTTGTTCTGCTGCCATCCGACTGATATGCTGTACCTGCTGGAATTTTAATATGCATTGGCACAATAAAATGGATTTTTAATTTTCTCATTCCTGGCGCTGGAACTCTTTTCCTTTTCTATTATTGTCTCATTTGCAGGTTTAATTCCTCCCCTGCCAGCCTTTTGTTCCTAAGTCGGGGGAGGGGGCGTGAGATCCACCCAAACTCTCTGCTTACCTCAAGAATTAGGCTGTGTGCACACGATGCGTTTTTTACCGCGGAAACGCTGCGTTTTGAACCGCAGCGTTTCAGTGGCAAATTGCATGCGTTCAGCTTTCCCAGCAAAGTGTATGGGAAAGCTGAAAAATCAGTGCACATGCTGCGTTTCTTTCCGCAGCGTTTTGGATGCCAAAAATCGGTGCGGAAAGAAAAGCAGCATGTCACTTCTTTTGTGCGTTGTGGCTGCGTTCTCTCCCCCATTGAAATCAATGATGTGGGGTCAGAACGCAGCTACACCGCATGGACCTGCTTTTTTGTTGCGGTCCGCGGCCTTTGTCGGCACGCCAGAACGCAGGCATTTACCTGGAAGTGAGGTCAAGAGGTTTCCTGTTGACCTCACTTCCTGGCAAAGCCCCCGGTGTCGCCAAAGTGCCCGCCCTGACCCCCGACCCCCCTCCCGAAAATCCAACATGGCCGCGCGCACAGTAGCGCACCGGCCGCCCTGCTCCTATGATTTCTGTCGCATGTGCAATAACACATGCGACAGAAAACTGTTCCCCAGGCCCTGCCCGTTCACCCCCTATTCCCCCCGGTGTCATACATACCTGTCCGGTCGCAGCGCTGATCCCCCGCGGCTCCCTCCTCCTTCACAGCAGACGCCGGCCGGTCACATGAGCAGAGCAGCTGACAGCCAGCACTGTGTTCAGAGAGCTGTGCTGGCTGCTCGCAGTCTGCAGCTGTGACCCGGGGAGAGTGGGTGCAGATTTTTGGCACCCACTCTCCTCAAATGGAGGGTCTGCCCTCCTAGAAAATGGGGGATACGTTTCCTGAACGTGCCCCCATATTCTAGAAGGTCCAGAGGCGACGTGGGACATCCATATGGATTTCTGCGGACCCATTTTTTTTGATTAAATTGGAGAACAAGAGAATGATTTGGGGAGTGTTTTTTCTAATAAAACATTTTTTGTTGTCTTTTTTTGCTTTTGTTTACTGTCAATTAGTTATGTCGGGTGTCTGATAGACGCCGTGACATCACTAATTGCTGGGCTTGATGCCAGGTGACATTACACATCTGGTAACAACCCCATTTATTACCCCGTTAGCCAACGCACCAGGGCGCGGGATGAGTTGGGGCGAAGCGCCAGGATTGGCGCATCTAATGGATGCGCCACTTCTGGGGCGGCTGTGGCCTGCTATTTTTAGGCTGGGAAGAGTCCAATAACCATGGCTCTTCCCACCCTGAGAATACCAGACCCCAGCTGTCAGCTTCACCTTGGCTGGTGATCTAATTTGGGGGGACCCCACGTTATTTTTTTTTTTATTCTTTATTTATAAATAAAAAAAAAAACATGGGGAGCCCTCCAAATTGATCACCAGCCAAGATGAAGCTGCCAGCTGTGGTTTGCAGGCTACAGCTGTCTGCTTTACCCTGACTGGCTATCAAAAATAGGGGGGACCCCACGCCATTTTTTTCATTTTTTTATTTTTTTTTTTTTATTGGATAAATACTAAGCTAGGCACCCTTTAGTGCCACATGAAAGGTACTAAAGGTGCCAGCTTAGAATATGCAGGCGGGGGTGGGACGTTATATATATTTGACATCCCTTCATCCATTGACGCTTTTTAGGCTGTGTGCCCACAATCAGGGTTTGCAGCGTTATGGGCGCTGAGTGTTTTCCCTGCGTCCATAACGCTGCGTTGTGCAGTAGAAGCACAGTGGAAGGATTTTTGGAGATCCCATGCCCACTGTGCTTCTTTTCTCCGCAGCATAAACTGACCGGTAGCGTGGCTTCCCGAGCCTCAGCATGTCAATTTATGCTGCGGAGACGAGAGTGTTCTCTGCAGGTAGCATAGAGCTCCACAGCAGCCTGAACCCAAATCGTGGGCATGGGCAGCTGCAGGAAGGCTGACACTGTACTAGACGCCGTGTCGCTGGATCATGGCCACATAGCCTTAGGCCCCTTTCACACGTCAGTGATTCTGGTACGTTTGTCCTTTTTTTTAAACGTACCAGGATCACTGACATACGCAGACCCATTATAATGAATGGGTCTGCTCACACGTCAGTGATTTTTCACTGCACGTGTCTCCATGCGGCGTACCCGCGTGTGCGTGATTGCCGCACGGAGACATGTCCATTTTTTTCTGGCATCACTGATGTCCCACGGACCACGCAGTGGTGTGATCCGTGAAACACGTGCCAGAAAAAAACGTGCTTTTAAAATAAAAAACATTTTAACTCACCCGGCGTCCAGCGATGTCCTCTGCAGCCCGTGCAGCCTGCTGCTTCTGAGCCGGCTCATTATTGTCACGCATATTCATGATGCACGACACAGCCGACCCGGAAGCAGCTGCTGCGGGGGTCAGCGCCGGCCGGATGCTGCACCGCGGGAGCGATCAGCACCATGGAGAGCGGGAGCGGGTGCAGGTGAGTTAATCTCTAAGTGCAATCACGGGCCACGGAGAACGGAGCCCGGATTGCACTTAGACAACCCACGTGTGCCGTGATTCACGGCACACGGAGGGACATGTGCGTGTTTTACACGCCAGTGAAAAACGTCAGTGTTTTTCACTGACGTGTGAAGCGGGCCTAAAAGTGAGAATATTGTTGCTACAGCAACATTTTGGGTGAAGTAGCTGTGGATTCAAAATGCTTAATATACTCCTGAATAAAATCCTTGATGGGTGCAGATTCCAAAATGGGGTCACTTGTGGGGGTTTTCTGACGTATAGGTACCTAAGGGGCTTGGTGCGCGAAGTTTATTTCAACTTTTCCAAAATTCAAATGGTGCTCCTTCCATTCCAAGCCCTCCCATTTATCCAAACAGAATGTGGAGAAGGAAATGACATCACAGGTTTTTTTTTCCAAAGGTCTGTGTTCAACCAACTTTATTATCACTGACAAGTCTTAAAAAACGCACCTAAAAAAACGCATGAAAAACGCATGAAAAACGCATGAAAAACGCATGCGTTTTCGATGCGTTGTTTCTCAAAAAGCATTGTTTACAATTCTCCCCTCTGCCAGAGGGTGCGTTTTTTTCCGCGCGGAAAAAAAAGCAACGTGTGCACATACCCTTAGGCAGTCTGTTTGAGAACTTGAAGGAAGAAGGATTGATCCTCTGGGAGAAGCTATGACTTCTCATAGAGATGGGGATATTTATGCCACTACTGGTCAATTTTACCCTCTGTTTTGTGGATTATGTTATGGACCATTTGATTTGCTTGGAATAAATGCCCTTTGGATTGTATAGCCATCTCTCGCTCTGTTGATCGTGTGATATGGGAGAAGAACCCCATGACAGTGTACATGTAATACACTGACTTACCAGTGAAAACATACACAGGAGCTCTGTATATAGTGTATCTGTATAGTGTACAGGTAATACAGTGATCACCAGTGACATTATACACAGACACTCTGTATATAGTGTCAGTGTAATAGTAATACAATGATCACCGGTGACATTATAGACATGAATTCTGTATATAGTGCATGTGTATAGTGTACAGGTGATACAGTGATCACCAGTGACATTATACAGAGGAACTCTGTATATATTGTGTGTGTACATGAAATACACTGACTTACCAGTTATATCTTTAGCTGAGGTTATTCATCTTTGTTTTCCTCTTCATCCGGCATTGACCGATATTACTTCTTCCTGACATGACTCTACAGAAAATAACAGTCACCTATAGCTAATCACTCTCAGAGAACATTACACACCAATTTCTAAACTACGTCAGACTTTTGTTTCCCCCCATAGACAATAGTATCCTCAAAATTAAATTATATTATGGCAGTAATAATGTCCACTAATTTGCCCCTACAGTAATTATCTCCACTACACTGTGTGCAGAATTATTAGGCAAATGAGTATTTTGATCATGATACTTTTTATACATGTTGTCCTACTCCAAGCTGTATAGGATGAGAGCCAACTACCAATGAAGTAAATCCGGTGATGTGCCTCTGTAATGAGGAGGAGTGCGGTGTAATGACACAACACCCTATATAAGGTGTGCTTAATTATTAGGCAACTTCCCTTTCCTTTGGCAAAATGGGTCAGAAGAGAGATTTGACGAGCTCTGAAAAGTCCAAAATTGTGAGCTGTCTTGCAGAGGGATACAGCAGTCTTGAAATTGCCAAACTTTTGAAGCGTGATCACCGAACAATCAAGCGTTTCATGGCAAATAGCCAACAGGGTCGCAAGAAGCGTGTTGGGCAAAAAAGGCGCAAAATAACTGCCCATGAATTGAGGAAAATCAAGCTGCCAAGATGCCATTTGCCACCAGTTTGGCCATATTTCAGAGGTGCAACATTACTGGAGTATTAAAAAGCACAAGGTATGCCATACTCAGGGACATGACAAAACAATCACTTATCTTGGGAGACGAGCCAGAGAAAACACTGCCGGCAGCCAACGAGGGCGCTCAACACAGTGAAATCCTAGGTGCATTGCCCCCTGGGAGATATGCAAATCAAAAAAGTCCGTGGAGCCTCCGTTAGGAGTCTCGACACAGAAACTAGCTAGATATCCCTCCGGGAAGGACCTAGCCAAGGAGTGGCTCTTTTTAGGAAACCACCGTAACCGCTATATTAAGTGGCTCTTTTAGTCAATATCCAACTCTTTGACAAGTTTAAAGATATGACAAGGGAAATACCAAGGCCAGGTATCCATCCACAGACAGCTGTTTCGGGGTATTGCCCCTCATCCTAAAAAGAGCCACTCCTTGGCTAGGTCCTTCCTGAAGGGATATCTGGCTAGTTTCTGTGTCGAGACTCCTAACAGAGGCTCTAAGGACTTTTTTGATTTGCATATTTCCCAGGGGGCAATGCACCTAGGATTTTACTGTGTTGCGCGCCCTCGTTGGCTGCTGGCAGTGTTTTCTCTGGCTGGTCTCCCCGAGATCAGTGATTGTTTTGTCTTGTTGGTCTACTAGGCATTGCTCCTGTGAAGCCCCACAAGTGCAGTGTCGGTGCATTACCTTTAGGGACTCCACTCAGCTGGATCTTGTCACAGGTAGGAAACCTTCTTCTAGGATTGTCGTGACGCCACTCTCAGAATTGCGGTCAGTGGGGACCGCCACTGCAGATTAAGGGATGCCTGGGGCTGATGGTGGGTGCAGTCAGTTGTAATAGCCTCCTGAGAGTGAGGCAAGCCCCAGGGCCCTGTGTAGGTGTGTAGAACCACAAGGCGCAGAATAACTCCACACAAGCAGAATGTCTTTCAGGGGTTTTACTCACTGTTGATGGCAGGGTGAGTAACCCGGGCGGAGCTGGGATGAACCAGGCTGGAACCAGGTATCCTTCAGGCTGACTGATGAGGGTGGCTACCGACTCGCCTTCCTTAGCCCTTCTGTGGTTTGTGGTAACCCCGACTTTTAGTCCCTATGGGGGTCACCCAGGGAAGTAGCTGCTCCCCTCGTTTGTTTGCCGTTTGCTTGTCGCCTGGACCAGATCACTCCAGCTGCTTGCCTCCTGTGAACTATGGGCCCTAACTGTGGCTACGTGGCTGCGGCCTTTGGGGTGTTGTGGCGTGGGCTTTGAGGGCCCCACACCGGCAGGTTTAGCAAGGAAAGGTGGATCTATCCCCGCACCGGGATCTGCCGCCCGTTTGGGCCTGGTACTCCCTGACAGTCTCCGTACTTTCCACTACGCTGCTCTCTCTAGCTGTGTGTGGGGTTCGGGCAGCACTACCAGGTGACCGTTCTCCCCCGTCGGTAGTCACTGCGCGGACGCTGTTAGACTGCAACAGCTCCAGGGTCTGCTCCTGCTCTTCCTGAGCTGCACACTAAACTGGCTCACTCGTGGGACCTGCACTGCTGCTCCTGTCTGAGCTCCACTTCCATGCTCCTCACTCCTCCACACTCTGCTTCAGACTGTTTACTCCTCCTTCTCTTTTCCCCTTGTGCCTGCCTACGCCACCTAGCAACCAGGCTCTCTACCACACCCCTTGAGTGGAGATGGAGGCTTCGCACCGGCTTCGCCCCCTCCTGGGATCCCCAGGGGTCCTCCCAAAGGTACATGTGTGAGACCTGATCACTATGCGCCTGTGTAGTCACACCTCGGTCAGCCTTCTGGATTACCTGTTTGTACTGTCCCCAGCATGGGTGCAGTACTCAGTGGTGCCTGACCAGGTCAGGGGCGCCACATTCCCCCTTAGTTATCACCAGCACGTCCTCGGGCTGCAAGACAACATTTTAAAATGCATAAAACATTAAAACATGGTAAAACATTTTAAAACCACCAGGTACCATACATCACCACCCTCCACCCACAAGTCCGTTAACCCACCCTAAACCCTCTCACGTTGGCCGCGCCTTCAGCCACTTCTGGCAGGATGTAGAGGCGGCTTTCATGGGCTGGTGGTCTCAGGGTATACCTGGCCTGGTGAAGCCGCGCCTTCAGCCACTTCTGGCAGGATCCAAAGGCGGCCTTCACGGTTGGTGCTGACCAGGTACCCTCTTTGTGGTGGAGAGCCAGGCCCCATAAACAGGCGTGCTCCCTGGTTGCAGGCGAGCCAAGGCCCCATAAACGGACGTGCTCCCTGGTTGCAGGCGAGCCAAGGCCCCATAAACGGACGTGCTCCCTGGTTGCAGGTGAGCCAAGCCCCTAAACAGGCTGGCTCTGGTGGTGGTACCTCTGGGGTAACCATTTACACTGCGAGAGTTTGTGGCTATAGCCAGTTCATAGCCTTAAGGTTTATGGGTTTCTCACATTAGTTCATGTGGGCACATGCTTAAACTTATAAACGTTGCAAACTGGTCAAAACAACTGTAACTTGCTGTACTTCTTACTTTTCTTTACGCAGATTCCTCCTCACCAGGGCTTGGGCCTGTAGGGCTGCGGCACCTGTTGCTTTCTCCATCTCTGTCTTTTCTTTCTTCTTCTGTATCTGTTTCTTTTTCTGTATCTGTTTCTTTTTCTGTTGAGACAGCAGGTTCACTGTAGGGATTTCTGGAACATGGTGTAACATCCAATGCATACCATCCCCTTTCTCCTTGGTGCATGGTGAATTCCACTGAATCTCCTGTTCTTAGGTTCCTTCCTGGATGTCCTCTGGGCAAATGGGCTCTTACGTCTCTTCTATTAACAAAGATGCCTTCCTTCATACCAGGAGCAACTATGAAACCATATCCACTCTTCAAGCTGAAATCTTCCACAACTCCACGACAAAGTGGGCCTCTGACCTGGGATTTGGCCCTTCTCAAGAACCGTTTCTCTTCCAAGTCTCTGGCCATGACTTCTTTCTGCTCTGGAGACTGCGGTGCAGGGGAAACCCTTGTTCTGCTACGGCGCCGTGTCCTACGGGCTGGGTTCTGCTGGGTTGCGGCTTCACTGTTTGCAGGCTCCCAGGAAAGGTACCTGGACAGATCTTCTTCAGCAGAGGGTGTCGGGCTTTCTTCATCCCAGCGGGAATACGGCAGCATCTCTGGTGCAGGGCATGGATCCACTGCTGATGGCTCTGGGCATGGATCCCCTGCTGATGGCTCCGGGGTCAGCTCCTCAGCTTCCCGGCCTCCTCTCCCCCTTAGTTCTTCTGAGCACTCCTGTTGTGGCAGCGCCGGGGATGGGTGTTCATCAGCAGGCCCGGGCGAGGGACTCTTTGGCGTGGTTGCTGCAGGAGTCGCCTTGGGGGTGTGCGGAGGGAGCAGATACCGATCCACCATCTCCTGTGGGAACTGGGCCTCTAGATCAGCCTTCAGCTTCCAGTATGCGGGGTCCTCTCCTATCAGGGACTTCCTAGCAGGGACTTCCTTAGACTGGGGAGCGGTGTCTGCTCTGGCCTTGCAGGCCGGGGTAAACAGAGGTACATTCTTGTCTTGGCGGGCCGCGCCCTGCATGGCGGCGGCCTGGTCTTGGCGGGCCGCGCCCTGCATGGCGGCGGCCTGGTCTTGGCGGGCCGCGCCTGACATGGCGGCGGCCTGGTCTTGGCGGGCCGCGCCCTGCATGGCGGCGGCCTGGATCAGCGTTGCAGTTGCAATCAGGGTCGCAGCTGGAGTCTTAGCGGGCGTCGCTACTGTGGCCGGTTCTTGGCGGGCCGGGCAGGGCATCGCTGCGGCGGCCTGAATTGGCGTCGCAGCTGCGATGGGATCTGTGCAGGCTGGGCTGGGCGTTGCTGCAGCGATCTGGGCTTGGCGGGCCGCACCTGGCGTGGCTGCGGCCTGGTTCAGCACCTCGCCTGCGGCGTGGATGAGCGTCGCTGCTGCGGTGGGGTCTTGGCGGGCCGGGCCTAGCAAGGCGGCGGCCTGGGTCAGCGTCACACCCGCGGCATGGATGAGGGTCGCGGTGGCAGCCGGATCTTTGCGGGCCGGGCAAGGCATCGCTGTGGCGGCCTGAGCTTGGCGGGCCGGGCAGGGCATCGCTGCTGCGGCCTGGTCCAGCGTCGCCGCGCCGGGCGCCTCTTCAGGGACCGCGGGCGTGGCAGCAGGGGTCGGGGCACTCGCGCTCGCAGGGGCAACACTGGACTCACCCATCGGTGGCACCATCGGGGTCTGAGTCGTCGCCGCTCGGTCTGGCACTCGTCGTGCGGTTCCCCTCTCATAGGCCTGAACCGCTGCAGCCATCTCCAGAAGCTCCGTGCGTTCCTCTCTGATCTGCTCTACGACCCGGGTCTCCAGTCGGTCGCAGAACTGGGCAAGCTCCCGATACCACCAGGCAGCGGAGCCTGGTTCTGGGTTTCTGCGTTCAGACGCCATTTCCTCTGCGCCTTCTTCTGCACGATTTCCCAGCAGTGGACTCGTCGCTGCCTCCAGTTGCAGGCTCTTCAATTTCTGCTCTGCCTCTTCCAGCAGCAGGCTTCTGGCTCCCTTTCTGTCCCGACGTCTCTGAACGCCTCCGCTCTCTTCACTTGCGAGGTCAGGACTCTGCAGGGGATCTCTGGGTAGCCACACCTCTTCGTGGGCGGTAACTTCTCCCAGCGCGGGCTGCTGTTGTTTTTCAGCGCGCTTTTCATGGTGGCAATATGGCGGCGCTTCCAATTTTCCAAGCGGACCGCCTAGGCACATGGTCACCTGTCTGAACAGGTCTAGTCCTTATCCTGTTCGTGACGCCAGATGTGAAGCCCCACAAGTGCAGTGTCGGTGCATTACCTTCAGGGACTCCACTCAGCTGGATCTTGTCACAGGTAGGAAACCTTCTTCTAGGATTGTCGTGACGCCACTCTCAGAATTGCGGTCAGTGGGGACCGCCACTGCAGATTAAGGGATGCCTGGGGCTGATGGTGGGTGGAGTCAGTTGTAATAGCCTCCTGAGAGTGAGGCAAGCCCCAGGGCCCTGTGTAGGTGTGTAGAACCACAAGGCGCAGAATAACTCCACACAAGCAGAATGTCTTTCAGGGGTTTTACTCACTGTTGATGGCAGGGTGAGTAACCCGGGCGTAGCTGGGATGAACCAGGCTGGAACCAGGTATCCTTCAGGCTGACTGATGAGGGTGGCTACCGACTCGCCTTCCTTAGCCCTTCTGTGGTTTGTGGTAACCCCGACTTTTAGTCCCTATGGGGGTCACCCAGGGAAGTAGCTGCTCCCCTCGTTTGTTTGCCGTTTGCTTGTCGCCTGGACCAGATCACTCCAGCTGCTTGCCTCCTGTGAACTATGGGCCCTAACTGTGGCTACGTGGCTGCGGCCTTTGGGGTGTTGTGGCGTGGGCTTTGAGGGCCCCACACCGGCAGGTTTAGCAAGGAAAGGTGGATCTATCCCCGCACCGGGATCTGCCGCCCGTTTGGGCCTGGTACTCCCTGACAGTCTCCGTACTTTCCACTACGCTGCTCTCTCTAGCTGTGTGTGGGGTTCGGGCAGCACTACCAGGTGACCGTTCTCCCCCGTCGGTAGTCACTGCGCGGACGCTGTTAGACTGCAACAGCTCCAGGGTCTGCTCCTGCTCTTCCTGAGCTGCACACTAAACTGGCTCACTCGTGGGACCTGCACTGCTGCTCCTGTCTGAGCTCCACTTCCATGCTCCTCACTCCTCCACACTCTGCTTCAGACTGTTTACTCCTCCTTCTCTTTTCCCCTTGTGCCTGCCTACGCCACCTAGCAACCAGGCTCTCTACCACACCCCTTGAGTGGAGATGGAGGCTTCGCACCGGCTTCGCCCCCTCCTGGGATCCCCAGGGGTCCTCCCAAAGGTACATGTGTGAGACCTGATCACTATGCGCCTGTGTAGTCACACCTCGGTCAGCCTTCTGGATTACCTGTTTGTACTGTCCCCAGCATGGGTGCAGTACTCAGTGGTGCCTGACCAGGTCAGGGGCGCCACACTCCCACCTGGCCAAAATCCTACTCTACACTGATGAGGGGCAATACCCCAAAACAGCTGTCTGTGGATGGATACCTGGCCTTGGTATTTCCCTTGTCATATCTTTAAAGTTGTCAAAGAGTTGGATATTGACTAAAAGGGACACTTAATATGGTGGTTACGGTGGTTTCCTAAAAAGCCACTCCTTGGCTAGGTCCTTCCCGGAGGGATATCTGGCTAGTTTCTGAGTCGAGACTCCTAACAGAGGCTCCACAGACTTTTTGATTTGCATACTCAGGGACATGGCCAAGGTATGGAAAGCTGAAAAACGACCACCTTTGAACAAGAAACATAAGATAAAACGTCATGACTGAGCCAAGAAATATCTTAAGACTGATTGTTCAAAGGTTTTATGGACTGATGAAATGAGAGTGACTCTTGATGGGCCAGATGGATGGTCCAGAGGCTGGATCAGTAAAGGGCCGAGAGCTCCACTCCGACTCAGAGGCCAGCAAGGTGGAGGTGCCGTACTGGTATGGGCTGGTATCATCAAAGATGAACTTGTGGGACCTTTTTGGGTTGAGGATGGAGTGAAGCTCAACTCCCAGACCTACTGCCAGTTTCTGGAAGACAACTTCTTCAAGCAGTGGTACAGGAAGAGGTCGGTATCGTTCAAGAAAAACATGATTTTCATGCAGGACAATGCTCCATCACATGCATCCAACTACTCCACAGCGTGGCTGGCCAGTAAAGGTCTAAAAGATGAAAAAATAATGACATATCCCCCTTGTTCACCTGAACTGAGCCCCATAGAGAACCTGTGGTCCCTCATAAAATGTGAGATCTACAGGGAGGGAAAACAGCACACCTCTCGGAACAGTGTCTGGAGGCTGTGGTGGCTGCTGCACGCAATGTTGACCATAAACAGATCAAGCAATGACAGAATCTATGGATGGTCGGCTGTTGAGTGTCATCATAAAGAAAGGTGGATATATTGGTCACTAAGTTTTTTGGGTTTTGTTTTTGCATGTCTTCCAAAAATATTAAGCTTTGATATTTATGAGTCTTTTGGGTTGATTGTGAACATAGTTGTTGATCAATAATAAAAAAAAATCCTCTAAAATGCAACTTGCCTAACAATTCTGCACATAGTGTATTTGGCACCATAACCAATAATGTCTGGCCCCCTGTATTTAATAATATCTCCCATCCTAGGCCCCTATGTTCTTCCATCCCAGGACCTTAAACTGCCCCATACTGAGTCCCTATGTTTCTTCATCCTAGGCCCCTAAACTGCCCCATCCTGAGCTCCTATGTTCCTCCATCCCAGGCCCCTAAACTGCCCCATCCTGGGCTCCTATCCCACTACTCTGTCCATTCACAGGGGGAGGAACAAAAAGATTTTCTTCACCTCCCTGCGCTCCCCTGGCGTCCTCTTGCGGCTTCATATCTGGTGCGTTCAAATGGCCACCCACCCATGCAAGGCCACGCGATGACATCAGAGCGCGGCGCATAGCAGTGATGTTAAAATATGCAGATGCACTGACATGCAAAAGTATGTAGATTGCTGTATGTGGAGTCAGGAAGGAATTTTTTTCCCCATTGGAGCTTATTTGACACATTGGGTTTTTTTTGCCTTCCTCTGGATCAACATGTTAGGCTACGGGTTGAACTAGATGGACTTAGAGTCTCCCTTCAACCTTAAAAACTATGAAACTATGAAACATACATGCACACATGCTTACATACGTAGACACACAGATATACGAAGACAGTCAGACAAATGTATGCAGACAGACACACAGACACATGCACACAGACATACACAGACAGGCAGTCACATGCATACAAATGCACACATACATATGCAGACAAATGCACACAGACATATGCAGACAAATGCACAAGACATGAACACTCATGCAGACAAGCACACACTCATGCATTCGTAAACACACAGGCATGAACACACAAGAAGACATGCACACATAAATGAGGACAGGCACACATATGTAGACAAAGAAATGCGCACATACACACATATATGCTTACATATGTATGTGGCGCCCCTGAGTGTTAAGTGCAACAGGGTACTACATCTAACCCCTGATTCCTGGAAGACCAGTGCCGGTAACGACCACAACACACACACAATCCACGCACTTTTTCCCCAGACTGGGTAACAGGCTAGAGATGGACATGATGGATGGCAACCTATTGGTTGGGACTCATCCAATCCACTAGTCAGAAACCTGGGAGGAGGAGGGGCTAGTCAGTGGCATGGACAGAAGACGGATATCTTGTCAGATAGTGAAGAGTCAGATAGACAGTCAGTCAGAAGTTAACTTGCTTACAAAGTGTAAAGTGACTTACCGAGTAAAAGGAGTACAGTTGCCAGGGAGGGTACGGTGCAAGTACTCACTGGACTGAGCACTGATGGGGTACAGAGCCCTAGTTCAGGAAGACGCTTCAGGCTCACCTGATAACAGTCTGCCCAGTGAGAGGATCATCAAGGACCTTACCAATGTTAGTGTCCGGGGCACAGCAGCAAAGAGGTGACCTGGGAACGGGGACAGAGGTCTGACCCAAAAGAGGTTTAAGCTTCCTGTAATATAGGCCAGGACTGAGACAACTGGAGGGGACCCCAACAATGCTCCAGGCCACGGTGACCTACCAACTACAGACGGGTGCATGGAAGTAAAGCTCACCAAATTACTCAGTTCACTACACCGGCACTGGAACAAAGGGAATACCAGATTGGTAGAGACCAGCACCAGCCGGGTAGCAGCAACTCCAAAGCAGTGAGTAAAGCACAAGTTACACCGCAGCCACTGTGTTGTCTGAATTTTTCCGACACCTCTGCATCTACATACTGCAACCACCATCATCCTCCCCCTGGGGCCTAGCTCTACTTGTGGAGGGCCATCACACCTAAGCTACCTAATACCACCAGCCCCAGCAGTGAGAGACTTTGCAGCGGCGGCTTTCCCCATATAGCCGCATACTGCAAATGGCGTCACAAAAAACACATTATTTTTATTTGTCCCTTGTACAAAATTACTTTTCAAGTGACCCCCAGGGTCATGGAACCGGACGACGGCCACCCAGTGATACGTCCCAGTAAATACAAGGTCCAGGACCGAGTATCCCAAAGCCCTTGGGTGCCTCATGTAGACACAGACAAATGTACAGACATGCTGACACACACACAGACAAGCACATGTACACATAGGCAGACACATAGACATGCACACACACAGAAAAATGTACACATATGCTGGTGTACGTAGACAGACACATGCACATATTCACACAGACACGCATACATATATAACCACATGTATAAACAGACGAACGCACACATAGACACCCACATGCATGCACACAAATATGCACACATATGTAGAAATCCAGAAGGCAAACACATGCACAGACACGCACACATATGTAAATTAAATACAGAAAAGTCCGGCTGACGCTGACGCTGCCATCACCACTGCCACCGCTGTTCCAGCACTATATGGTCCTCTATGAGCAGGCGTCTTCTCCTCTCCTCCTCTGCCTCTGTGTTTAATCCTCACATCACCACCATTCTGATACCGCTTAATGCTGAATGTGACGCCCTCCACTTACCCTCTACCCTGACGGCTGTCCCTGTGACCCGTATACCTCTGCGTCTCTATTATAAGCAACTACCTTGAGAAAGGTCTGATAAACCGAAACGTTGGTTTGTTGCTTTTGTGTCAGGGTTCACATTTTGCAATTTTTGTCGGTTGTGAATAAAAACACTTGCATTCAAATTTTCCTCTCCTCTCTTATTGAGTGCTCGGGTTCCCCATTACTTGTTACGCACACATATGTAGACACAGGCACACACACTCATATGTAGACATGCAGACAGGCAAACATATGCACAGATACGCACACATATGTAGACACATGCACATGTGGCGCCCCTGACCTGGTCAGGCACCACTGAGTACTGCACCCATGCTGGGGACAGTACAATACAGGTAATCCAGAAGGCTGACCGAGGTGTGACTACACAGGCGCATAGTGATCAGGTCTCACACATGTACCTTTGGGAGGACCCCTGGGGATCCCAGGAGGGGGCAAAGCCTTCACCTCCACTGGAATAGTGGAGGGGGCCAAAAGCCTCCATCTCCACTCAAGGGGTGTGGTAAGAGAGCCTGGTTGCTAGGTGGCGTAGGCAAGAACAGGAGAGGAGGAGCAGTGAGCCGGTTTAGTGCAGAGTCCAGGGAGCTCAGAGGAGAGCAGACCCCTGGGGCTGTTGCAGTCTAACAGCGCCCGCGCAGTGGCTACCGACGGGGGAGAACGGTCACCTAGGAGTGCTACCCGAAATCCATCTTCAGCTAAAGAGAGAGCACGGAGTGGGAAGTAAGGAGACTGCTAGGGAGTACCAGGCCCAAACGGGCGGCAGATCCCGGAGCGGGGATAGATCTACCTTTCCTCGCTAAACCTGCCGGTGTGGGGCCCTCAAAGCCCACACCACAACACCCAAAAGCCGCAGCCACGTAGCCACAGTTAGGGCCCATAGTTCACAGGAGGCAAGCAGCTGGAGTGATCTGGTCCAGGCGACAAGCAAACCGCAACCAAACGAAGGGGAGAGAGGCTTCAGCAACTTCCCTGGGTGACCCCCATAGGGACTAAAAGTCGGGGTTACCCCAAACCACCAAGGGCTAAGGAAGGCGAGTCGGTAGTCACCATCATCAGTCAGCCTGAAGGATACCTGGTTCCAGCCTGGTGCATCCCAGCTACGCCCGGGTTACTCACCCTGCCATCAACTGTGAGTAAAACCCCTGAAAGACATCCTGCTTGTGTGGAGTTATTCTGCGCCTTGTGGTTCTACACACCTACGCAGGGCCCTGGGGCTTGCCTCACTCTCAGGAGGCTATTACAACTAACTGCACCCACCATCAGCCCCAGGCGTCCCTTAACCTGCAGTGGCGGTCCGCACTGACCGCAATTCTGAGAGTGGCGTCACGACAATCCTACAAGAAGGTTTCCTACCTGTGACCAGACTGAGCCAGTGGAGTCCCTGAAGGTAATGCACCGACACAGCGTTCTCGGGGCTTCACATCTGGCGTCACGAACAGGATAAGGACTAGACCTGTTCAGACAGGTGACCATGTGCCTGGGCGGTCCGCTTGGAAAATTGGAAGCGCCGCCATATTGCCACCATGAAAAGCGCGCTGAAAAACAACAGCAGCCCGCGCTGGGAGAAGTTACCGCCCACGAAGAGGTGTGGCTACCCAGAGATCCCCTGCAGAGTCCTGACCTCGCAAGTGAAGAGAGCGGAAGCGTTCAGAGACGTCGGGACAGAAAGGGAGCCAGAAGTCTGCTGTTAGAGGAAAAAGACGCAGAGGAAATGGCGTCTGAACACAGAGACCCAGAGCCAGGCTCCGCTGCCTGGTGGTGTCGGGAGCTTGCCGAGTTCTGCGATCAACTGGAAGCCAGGGTCGGAAGGCAGATCAGAGAGGGACGTGCGGAGTTTCTGGAAATGACCGCGGCGGTTCAGGCCTATGAGGGGAGAGCCGCGCGCCGGGTGCCAGACCGGGCGGTGACGACTCAGACCCCGATGCTGCCAACGATGGGTGAGTCCAGTGTTGCCCCTGCCAGCGCGAGTGCCCCGATCCCTGCTGCCACGCCCGCGGTCCCTGAAGAGGCGCCCGGCGCGGCGACGCCGAACCAGGCCGCAGCCACGCCAGGTGCGGCCCGCCAAGCCCAGGCCGCCGCAGCGATGCCCTGCTCGGCCCGTAGAGAACCGGCTGCCACCGCGACCCTCATCCGCGCCGCAGGTGTGACGCTGACCCAGGCCGCCGCCATGCTAGGCCCGGCCCGCCGAGACCCCACCGCAGCAGCAACGCTCGTCCGCGCCGCAAGTGAGGTGCTGAACCATGCCGCCGCCACGTCAGGTGCGGCCCGCCAAGCCCAGATCGCTGCAGCGACGCCCAGCCCAGCCTGCAAAGATCCCATCGCGACAGCGACGCCGATCCAGGCCGCCGCAGCGATGCCCTGCCCGGCCCGCCAAGAACCGGCCATAGTAGCGAAGCCCGCTAAGACGCCAGCTGCAACAGCGACGCTGATCCAGGCCGCCGCCATGCCAGGCGCGGCCCGACAAGACCAGGCCGCCGCCATGCAGGGCGCGGCCCGCCAAGACCAGGCCGCCGCCATGCAGGGCGCGGCCCGCCAAGAAAAGACAGACGTACCATTGTTTACCCCGGCCTGCAAGGCCAGAGCAGACACCGCTCCCCAGTCTAAGGAAGTCCCTGCTAGGAAGTCCCTGATAGGTGCGGACCCCGAATACTGGAGACTGAAGGCTGACCTGGAGGCCCAGTTCCCACAGGAGATGGTGGACCGGTATCTGCTCCCTCCGCACACCCCCAAGGCGACTCCTGCGGCGACCACACCAAAGAGTCCCCCGCCCGGGCCTGCTGATGAAAGTCCATCCCCAGCACTGCCACGACAGGAGTGTTCAGAAGAACTAAGGGGGAGGGGAGGCCAGAAGGCTGAGGAGCTGACTCCGGAGCCATCAGCAGTGGATTCATACCCCGAGCCAGAGATGTTGCCATACTCCCGCTGGGACGAAGAAGACCCGATACCTTCCGCTGAAGAAGATCTGCCCAAAAGCCTCACCTGGGAGCTTGTAAGCTGTACCTCGCAGAATCCAGCCCGCAAGACACGGCGCCGTAACAGAACCCAGTCTTTCCCTGCACCGCAGTCCCCAGAGCAGAGAGATGAAATAACGGCCAGAGACCTAGAGGAGAAACGGTTCCTGAGAAGAGCCAAAGCCCAGGTCAGAGGACCCCTTTGTCGAGGAGTAGTGGAAGATTTTAGCCTAAAATCAGGATACGGCTTTATAGTTGCACCTGGTATGAAAGAAGGCATTTTTGTCAACAGAAGAGACGTTAGAGCTCATTTGCCCAGAGGACATCCTGGAAGGAACCTAAGGATGGGAGACACAGTGCAGTTTACCATGCATCAAGGAGAAAGAGGCTGGTATGCGCTAGATGTTACACCATGTCCTAAAGAAAAAGAAACAGACACAGAAGAAAGGAAAGACAGAGATAGAGAAAGAACAGACAAAGAACCCACCGATGAGACCACCACGGATGATGAAAAAGACCGAGAAAGCAGCAGGTGCCGCAGCCCTACAGGCCCAAGCCCTGGTGAGGAGGAATCTGCATAAAGTAAGAAGTACAACAAGTTACTGTTTTGACCAGTTTGAAAGTTTGCAACGTTACTGTTTAAGAGATGTGCCCACATAAACTAATGTGAGAAATGAACCTTAAGGCTATGAACTGGCTATAGCCACAAACTCTCGCAGTGTAAATAGTTACACCAGAGGGCACCACCACCACCAGAGCCAGCCTGTTTAGGGGCTTGGCTCGTCTGCAACCAGGGAGCACGTCCGTATATAGGGCCTTGGCTTACCTGCAACCAGAGAGCATGCCTGTTTATGGGGCCTGGCTCTCCACCACAAAGAGGGTACCTGGTCAGCACCAACTGTGGAGGCCGCCTCTACATCCTGCCAGAAGAGGCTGAAGGCGCGGCTTCACCAGGCCAGGTATGCCCTGAAGACCACCAGACCATGAAAGCCGCCTCTACATCCTGCCAGAAGTGGCTGAAGGCGCGGCCAACAGGAGAGGCAGATTGGAGGAAAGGTCTGGGGAAACGGATGGCCCAGACCTGGTTACCAAAAGGACCGGTGACCTGCCTCCTGAAAGGGTTTGGGTGGGTTAACGGACTTGTGGGTGGAGGGTGGTGATGTATGGTACCTGGTGGTTTTAAATGTTTTACCATGTTTTTACTGTTTTATGCATTTTAAAATGTTGTCTTGCAGCCCGAGGACGTGCTGGTGATAACTAAGGGGGAATGTGGCGCCCCTGACCTGGTCAGGCACCACTGAGTACTGCACCCATGCTGGGGACAGTACAATACAGGTAATCCAGAAGGCTGACCGAGGTGTGACTACACAGGCGCATAGTGATCAGGTCTCACACATGTACCTTTGGGAGGACCCCTGGGGATCCCAGGAGGGGGCAAAGCCTTCACCTCCACTGGAATAGTGGAGGGGGCCAAAAGCCTCCATCTCCACTCAAGGGGTGTGGTAAGAGAGCCTGGTTGCTAGGTGGCGTAGGCAAGAACAGGAGAGGAGGAGCAGTGAGCCGGTTTAGTGCAGAGTCCAGGGAGCTCAGAGGAGAGCAGACCCCTGGGGCTGTTGCAGTCTAACAGCGCCCGCGCAGTGGCTACCGACGGGGGAGAACGGTCACCTAGGAGTGCTACCCGAAATCCATCTTCAGCTAAAGAGAGAGCACGGAGTGGGAAGTAAGGAGACTGCTAGGGAGTACCAGGCCCAAACGGGCGGCAGATCCCGGAGCGGGGATAGATCTACCTTTCCTCGCTAAACCTGCCGGTGTGGGGCCCTCAAAGCCCACACCACAACACCCAAAAGCCGCAGCCACGTAGCCACAGTTAGGGCCCATAGTTCACAGGAGGCAAGCAGCTGGAGTGATCTGGTCCAGGCGACAAGCAAACGGCAACCAAACGAAGGGGAGAGAGGCTTCAGCAACTTCCCTGGGTGACCCCCATAGGGACTAAAAGTCGGGGTTACCCCAAACCACCAAGGGCTAAGGAAGGCGAGTCGGTAGTCACCATCATCAGTCAGCCTGAAGGATACCTGGTTCCAGCCTGGTGCATCCCAGCTACGCCCGGGTTACTCACCCTGCCATCAACTGTGAGTAAAACCCCTGAAAGACATCCTGCTTGTGTGGAGTTATTCTGCGCCTTGTGGTTCTACACACCTACGCAGGGCCCTGGGGCTTGCCTCACTCTCAGGAGGCTATTACAACTAACTGCACCCACCATCAGCCCCAGGCGTCCCTTAACCTGCAGTGGCGGTCCGCACTGACCGCAATTCTGAGAGTGGCGTCACGACAATCCTACAAGAAGGTTTCCTACCTGTGACCAGACTGAGCCAGTGGAGTCCCTGAAGGTAATGCACCGACACAGCGTTCTCGGGGCTTCACATCCACACCCATGCACAGACACACACACATACATAGACACACAGGCACAAGCCTGCACACACAGTATGTGGTGTGTATGTGGTGTGTGTGTGGGGTGTGTATACGTGTACACACACATAGGCACATACATGTGTAACGGGGGCAGGGGGCGCCTCAGGGGGTGTAGTCGGGTCCCCTCGCCTTGTGGGCCGCAGGCTGAACCCCGGCCCGGCCGTTACTTGCAAAACAGGTGTGTTGTTGGGGCAGAGTGTGGATGCATGGGGCACATTCATGACAGCGTTCTTTCTGTGCTCTCCAGCTCCTTCTTCACACACAGGAAAGAGGCAGTTACAGACAGCAGGTAAACTAAACACCAATTTATTGTATAGAGCTTCCATCTTTCTGTTTGCAGCAGGTTTCCTTTAGTATGTTACAAGTTACAGGTCCTTTTCTACAAAAACGGTTTCCTTTTTCTCTACGGGCACTTTCCTTTGCCTGCAGGGGCCAATTGTTATCCCCCTAGCAGTGGTACTCCTATCCCGGATTTTAGTCCAGCCCTTTCCCAGGAATTTGTATTGAACTAGGGGACGGCTCCAGTACTCACTACCGGCTCCGGATTAGCTCCAACTTCTTCGCTCCACTGCCACAGCACCCACTCCTGCACTCTGCCCCGGCACTTCTCCTCAGCTCTCTCCCATGTTACATCTCACAGCACCCACTCCTGCACTCTGCCCCGGCACTTCTCCTCAGCTCTCTCCCATGTTACATCTCACAGCACCCACTCCTGCACTCTGCCCCGGCACTTCTCCTCAGCTCTCTCCCATGTTACATCTCACAGCACCCACTCCTGCACCCTGCCCCGGCACTTCTCCTCAGCTCTCTCCCATGTTACATCTCACAGCACCCACTCCTGCACTCTGCCCCGGCACTTCTCCTCAGCTCTCTCCCATGTTACATCTCACAGCACACTGCCCTGCATTCAGAGCCCAACCCCCCTTCTCTTCCCTCCTAGGCTGCCCTGCCCCTTCCTTCCCTGTCACTGTTACCAGGGGAACCACTCACTACACTGGCACCTAGGGGGGGGGAAGAACCGTACATAACACATAACATGGTACAATGTGCCACCATACTCCTGTGGCGTCTTCAGGGGGGGGATTCTCTTTCCCGGTTCGGGGGTCCGACTACCCCTTACACATGCACACAGAACACAAATACAGGAACAAATACATAGACACACAGGCACATACCTCCCAACCGTCCCGGATACAGCGGGACAGTCCCTCTTCTGAGCCTTTGATCCCGGGTCCCGCCCGTGAGGCTGTTTATCCCGGGCTCCACCCACCCACTGTAGCCCCGCCTCGCTGTTTCTCCCTTCTATTCATTACAGAGCCGAGCGCGCACCTACTCCTGTGACTGCTGCTGAGGTATGAATCACCCCCTGCAGCAGAGCGACCCCCCTGCAGCAGAGCGACCCCCCCTCCCCCAGAGCCGACCCCCCCAGTCCCGGAGCCTGCGTTTCCCTGCAGCTGTTCTCTGATTCCCCGTGTGCGGCTTCTCACTGCTGCAGACACGCGGGGAGTCAGGAAGCTGAGGAGACCGTGCAATCAGCACTTCTCTCTCCTGCAGATAGCACTGGCCAGTAATAACCTATGCAGAGTGACATCTGCAGGCTTCTATTAGCTTACCGATCAGTGGTCTCCTGCCTGTGGAGCTGCTGGGTCCTAGCTTCCCAACAACTTCAGCTCTGCTTTATCCTGGCTGCCCTACCAGTTAAAGGGAACATGTCAGCAGAAATTTCACAATAAAAGTAATAGATTCCCCTCTCCAGCTCCTGGGCTGCTTCTAGAAAGGTTCCTGTTGCTATTGTGCCCCCTTTGAGACCTACAAAAATACTTTATGAAGTCTTACCTTTTTGTATGCAAATGTGTTTTTATGGTCACGGGGGCGGGCTGTCTGGCGTCCGTTATTCCCCCTCCTGCCGCTTTACGCAGTCCCCCATTGCTCATTTACATACACAAGAACGCCTTCCTCATGTAACTGTCCTCCCGAAGATTTGCGCATGTGAACGCTTTTTCAGGTGATTGCGCAGGCACGAGATTATGGGCGGCGCTGTGATTGTCATCAACAGCGTTAACCAAGTACCCGCCCATAATCTCGTGCCCGCACTTTTCCCTCTGACTCCACCGTTATGCGCAAGTGCTGGCCATATGAACCATGTTACCTATTACCGCTTGCACGAGATTATGGGCGGGTACTTGGATGACTTTGCTGATGACAATCACAGCGCCGCCCATAATCTCGCGCCCACGGTAATAGGTAACATGGTTCATATGGACAGTGCTTGCGCATAACGGTGGAGGCAGAGTGAGAAGCGCGGGCACGAGATTATGGGCAGGTACTTGGATGACGCTGCTGATGACAATCACAGCGCCGCCCATAATCTCGCGCCCATGGTAATAGGTAACGTGGTTCATATGGCCAGTGCTTGCACATAACGGTGGAGGCAGAGTGAGAAGCGCGGGCACAAGATTATGGGCAGGTACTTGGATGACGCTGCTGATGACAATCACAGCGCCGCCCATAATCTCGCGCCTGCGCAATCACCTCAAAAGCGTTCACACTTTGCACAGTGCTCAGTCCCGCGAGAGTGGCACTGGGCATGCACAAAACTTCAGGAGGACAGTTACATGAGGAAGGCGTCCTCATGTATGGAAATGAGCAATGGGGGACGGCGTACAGCGGCAGGAGGGGGAATAACGGACGCCAGGCAGCCCGCCCCCGTGACCATAAAAACAGATTTGCATACAAAAAGGTAAGACTTCATAAAGTATTTTTTTAGGTCTCAAAGTGGGCACAATAACAACAGGAACCTTTCCAGAATTCATCCCAGGAGCTGCAGAGGGGAATCTTTTATTTTTTTTGCTAAATTTCTGGTGACAGTTTCCCTTTAAAGGGAACCTGTCAGGTGCAATCTGCACTCAGAGCCAGGAGCAGTTCTGGGTGTATATTGCTAATCCCTGCCTAACTGTCCCTGTATACACTAGCATAGATAAAGGCATCTATAGAAAAAGTATTTTTAAAGAGCTTATATCTTATGCTAATTAGCGCGGGGACTAGTCCCAAGGGCGTTACTTCACTTGGCTAGTCGGCTCACATAGCGTATTAGTACTCACACAGGGGCGTAATAACATGCTAACATGCTATGCGAGCCGACTAGCCAAGTGAAGTAACGCCCTTCGGACTAGTCCCCGCGCTCATTAGCATAAGATATAAGATCTTTAAAAATATTTGTTCTTGATCTCTTTATCTATGCTAGTGTATACAGGGACGGTTAGGCAGGGATTAGCAATATGTACCCAGAACTGCTCCTGGCTCTGAGTGCATATTGCACCTGACAGGTTCACTTTAAAGGGAACCTGTCACCAGATTTGGGGCCTATAAGCTGCGGCCACCACCAGCGGGATCTTATGTACACATTCTAACATGCTGCATACCTCCCAACCGTCCCGGATACAGCGGGACTTTCACGCTTTACGTTGTTTGTCCCGTTGCCACGGGCGAGACGGCCGGCTCCCGGGCTCCGCCCACCCACTCTCTCTCCGCCTCCCTGCTTTTCCCTCCTACCATCCTAGTAGACGTGGCATAGAGAGGAGCGCTGCCTGTGCTGCTGCTGGTACAGTAAACTAATCTCCCCAGCGCTGATTTCCCTCCCTCCCCCCTCACCCCCGGCCGGAGCCTGTCTGTGCGGTCGGCCGGCCGCCTGTCTGTGCGGTCGGCCGGCCGCCTGTCTGTGCGGTCGGCCCGCCACCTGTCTGTGCGGGCGCCCCCCTGCCGCCTGTCTGTGCGGGCGCCACCCGCCGCCTGTCTGTGCGGGCGCCCCCCGCCGCCTGTCTGTGCGGGCGCCCCCCTGCCGCCTGTCTGTGCGGGCGCCCCCCTGCCGCCTGTCTGTGCGGGCGCCCCCCGCCGCCTGTCTGTGCGGGCGGCCCGCCGCCTCATTGTGCGGGCAGCCGGCCGCCTCTCTGTGCGGGCGGCTGGCCGCCTCTCTGTGCGGGCGGCCCGCCGCCTGTCTGTGAAGGCGGCCGGCCGCCTGTCTGTGAAGGCGACCGGCCGCCTCACTGTGCGGGCGACCGGCCGCCTCACTGTGGCTGCCTGCGTGTCCGTGCTGGAGGCCCGCCGGCTGCCTGCGTGTCCGTGCTGGAGGCCCGCCGGCTGCCTGCGTGTCCGTGCTGGAGGCCCGCCGGCTGCCTGCGTGTCCGTGCTGGAGGCCCGCCGGCTGCCTGCGTGTCCGTGCTGGAGGCCCGCCGGCTGCCTGCGTGTCCGTGCTGGAGGCCCGCCGGCTGCCTGCGTGTCCGTGCTGGAGGCCCGCCGGCTGCCTGCGTGTCCGTGCTGGAGGCCCGCCGGCTGCCTGCGTGTCCGTGCTGGAGGCCCGCCGGCTGCCTGCGTGTCCGTGCTGGAGGCCCGCCGGCTGCCTGCGTGTCCGTGCTGGAGGCCCGCCGGCTGCCTGCGTGTCCGTGCTGGAGGCCCGCCGGCTGCCTGCGTGTCCGTGCTGGAGGCCCGCCGGCTGCCTGCGTGTCCGTGCTGGAGGCCCGCCGGCTGCCTGCGTGTCCGTGCTGGAGGCCCGCCGGCTGCCTGCGTGTCCGTGCTGGAGGCCCGCCGGCTGCCTGCGTGTCCGTGCTGGAGGCCCGCCGGCTGCCTGCGTGTCCGTGCTGGAGGCCCGCCGGCTGCCTGCGTGTCCGTGCTGGAGGCCCGCCGGCTGCCTGCGTGTCCGTGCTGGAGGCCCGCCGGCTGCCTGCGTGTCCGTGCTGGAGGCCCGCCGGCTGCCTGCGTGTCCGTGCTGGAGGCCCGCCGGCTGCCTGCGTGTCCGTGCTGGAGGCCCGCCGGCTGCCTGCGTGTCCGTGCTGGAGGCCCGCCGGCTGCCTGCGTGTCCGTGCTGGAGGCCCGCCGGCTGCCTGCGTGTCCGTGCTGGAGGCCCGCCGGCTGCCTGCGTGTCCGTGCTGGAGGCCCGCCGGCTGCCTGCGTGTTTGTGCTGAATGGGTGTGGATGGGGAGTGGATATGGGCGTGACTGTGAAATGGGTGTGGTTAGGGGGCGTGGCCTAAAAATTTGCCGCGGCGCGCGTCCATGCTGCTGATTCTGAACATGGGCCACAGAGACAGAAGAGCAGAAATCCCTCAGGTTGGTGTGTGCTGTGTATGGGGACATCATGGCAGTTAGTCTCCACCTACAAACTCAGAAACAGAGAGATAGGACACGCAGGGAGGAAAACTGGTGAAAAATGCACTAGGGTCACCCTAAGATCCTACTTATGTGTTTTCCATGTTTATATTTTCCACAGGAACTGCAGTCCTTAGACTTAAGCTAACAAGTACCTTATCTAATAACGCCACGATCAATGCAGTCATACAAAAGGTAACTCAAGTCCAACATCTTTATATTTGTTTAAACTTCACAGAACAGGAAAATTGGTAACAGGAATACGGGCTGTGCACTTGCTCCATATAAGAGTCTGTGTTAGGGTATGTGCGCACGTTGCTTTTTACCTGCTTTTTTGCTGCTTTTTCTTCTGCGCTGTTTAATGCCAAAATGGATGTGTTCTTCTATTCAAGCAAAGTCTATGGGAATTTGGGTTTCTTGTTCACACTATGTTGTTCAAAATGCTGCCTTTTTGTGGCAGAACTTTGGTCAAAAACTCAGCTTTGCAGTGCAAAACCCAAATGGCAAAAACAATTGACATGTTGCTTCTTTGAAAAGCTGAGTTTTTGACCAAAGTTCTGCCACAAAAAGGCAGCATTTTGAACAACATAGTGTGAACAAGAAACCCAAATTCCCATAGACTTTGATTGAATAGAAGAACACATCCATTTTGGCATTAAACAGCGCAGAAGAAAAAGCAGCAAAAAAGCAGGTAAAAAGCAGGTAAAAAGCAACGTGCGCACATACCCTTAGTGTCATTTGTGGGTGTCAGTTTCCCCGGTCTCTGGGTTGGTGAAGCTATGAGTTGCAGCCCTTGAGACTCATACCCCGAGGCTGCATTGCTGCTTAGTACAGAGCTGCATAACCTCTGTCTGCTGCCATAAAGGCTCGGTCACCAGCTATATGTATTCTGCACTAAAACAAATGCTTCCCCTCATCGTGTAGTCTGGCTGGCTGAGCTTGACACAAATATATTATACTCTTTCAAGATTCCAGCTTAGTAAGGAGTTTTAATGGAAAAAAAATGCCAAGAAACCTTCTGAAAGTGCCATATAAGTTACTGTACAACCCTGTAATGATCCTGGAAACATGAGAAAGCCAGAAACTCATCTATAAAGAGAAGAGACAAAGCCTAGAAGGAGCACACCACAACAATCACAAGAAATTATTGCATTTTATTAATACAAAAAGTGGCCTAGAGATCCGCAATACTAGGGTCCCGAGTAGCTAGATTATAATAATCATCCTCCGACGCGTATCGCAGCTGCAAATGCGGCTTCATCAGCGTCGGAGGATGATTATGCCTCAGCAGCCCCATCTATAATCTAGCTACTCGGGTCCCTAGTATTGCGGATATCTAGGCCACTTTTTGGATCCCCCATATCCAGGTGGATCCCTGGGCACCAGTGGGCTTTACTCCTCCATTCACACTGGTCTTCCCTTCTGTACAGGGCACAACCAGCAGGTATGAATTCATTTAATGGTCTGTTCATTTAGTCCGGCTTTTGGAGGGTCCATTTGTTTATACATGCAGTGTATTATAGCACTATTTGTGGACTATGCATTCTTCCCACAGTGTCCAGCAGTTATTCTAGTCTTTGACAACAATAGAGGTTGAAATATACTGTAGTAACCCTTTATAGCATTGTACTACTGGTGGGTTCTTCGTTATCTGCTGTTGGCTCATGTGTAACATCTTTGGCATTTAGTGATTTTATGTGTTTTTAACCCATGGGTGTTTTGCACTAATAAAAAACAATAATTTATTGTTATTGTTGTGGTGTGCTCCTTTTAGACCTTGTCTTTTCTCTCTTTAAACGGTTATTTTACAAGCATGGAGCCCCTGCTACTATAGTATTTGATATTAATTAGTGGTGCAACTCATTTAATTTCAATAACTCCTCTATAGGCAGCTGTTTGGGAGTCATTACCCCTCATCAGTTTAGTGCAGGCTATGAAATCCTAAAAGCGTGCTCCATGGAAGAAAATATGCAAATTAGCTATTTTCCTGACTGAAAGTAACGTCTGGACACAAACGAGGAGTAGCTTATGTATAAGTCAATGTCTGACCCTTTTATTAAGCCTTGCAATATGACCAGGGATCAATGCTCCATGGGTGTCGCTCTCAGGCACAAGACTGCTCTACACTGATGAGGGGCAAACACCCTGAAACAGCTGCCTGGAGATGAGTATCTGGCCAGCCATTTATCAGAGGTCATGTTACAAGACTTCTTACATAGCGCGCCTGGGGAAAAAGAAGGGACTTGTAAAGGTGATTTTCACTGCATAGTAAAAGCGACTGCTATAAAGACTATACTGCATTTACGTGCACATTCCACCATGAGACGAGCTGAGTATGGAGCCCGACTGGCAATGCTTCATGGGAGAAAAATAGATAAATCAGCTTTCACAGAATGATAGAAATAAAGTGTCTCTAAGGAGAGAAAGCTTCTTTATAAGCCAATATCCGACCCAAAGGGGTTGTCTGCTGGAGGATGTAATAACCTACTGTAACACTAGATACGGGGGAATATCAGACGAATGGTGAAAAGGAAGGGAAACCCTGTGTCTAGGGAAGGGGAGATGGTGACCCCTGACCAAACCTACCATTGGCTCCTGGGTTGCCTCACCACCCTAGATAGGTTTTGCACCTATGTGCCAAGCCGGATACCTGACACCAGGATGACCCTAGAGCTGGGCCCTATATAGGGAATGGATTGGATGAGTGCTTCGTCAACCCAACCAAACACTGAAGAAGACAGAAGGAACACACACATGGGGAAAAAGCAAAAAGAACTTATGTCCAGATGCTTCAGGAAGAAGTTCGGCAAAGAGTAGCAACAATCCTACGGATTAGTGCAAGCCACATGCTTGTATTCAGAGCTTGTGAAGGAACTGAACATCCTCAGCACACGTCCAGGGAAAAGGAGAGTATTTAAACCCAAGGTGAAATACAGATGATTAGCAGCTGAAAGGAAGAGGCGCTCCGCAGGGTCCTAAAGGCAAAAGGATGAAAACCCAGCAGAGGAGATACCTAGTACAATGAATACAGACAGCAGGAATAACGGAAAGTCAGCGAGCATTTTGTGCAGGGGCCACACTCAAATGGAAAGGGGGTATGTAAAGGGGAGATATAGTTAGTTCGTGAAGCCACCCGTGGTGTGCGGTAATTGGGAGTACCGCCACTGCTGTTGGGAGTATCCGGGGTGCTGGAGTGGGGCAGCAAGGTGTCGTTGCCCTCAACGGGTAGGGGAAGGCCCTGGGACTCTGGAGGGTGCTATGGGATGCAGGGGAATGCGCAGGCTCGCTAGTTGCAGGGATTAACTGGGTACTCACTCAGCAAGAAAGCAGACACTGACAACCGGGTAAACCAAGTCTCTGACTGCCGCTGTTTACTGAGGGGAGCTCGTCCGAGTCCCGTCCCCTGCAGCACTGCCTGGTGGTCCGTGACCTGCCTCCTGACACAAAATTTAGATTGTCTGTTGTGGCCCGGTAGCTTGGAACTTTCCGGGCCCCGCTCCCCACTGTGGCTAAGTGAGGGAGCCTGCTCTCAGGAGCTCACGCTTGGGATGTCAGTGTGCCGCTTGTTAGGAAAGCTCTATCCCCCTTGTTGCGCTAGTGCTCCCGATCTCTGCGCTTCGTGGGAACAGTCAATAAAGGCCCTGTTCTCCGCAGGTTAGTTGCCGGGTCGCCTGAAGCTTCTCACCGACCAAGGGTCCGTGTACCTCGACGTGCCTTCGGTCCCGGACGGTGATGGGACCAGGCTGCTGACCGTCCTCCTTGACGGACTCCAGGCACCTAGCCTCAATCCCCTGCGACCGGGCGTCCGACTCCTCTAGGTGCAGACCACCGTCTGCGACCTAGTCTGCTTTTTCCCTGGGAGCTACAACTCCCAGCTTCCTCAGAGCTCCTCGCAGCTCGAGGATTACTACTTGACTCTGGGGAGCTGCTACTCCCAGCTCCTCACTCTCTGGGAGCTACTTCTGTTCTTCTGTCAGCTCTGCTCTGCACTTCCTCCCTCGCTGACTTCCCCCCTCCCACCTCCCTGTCTGACCGCTAGGTGGGCGGCCCTATTCCTGCTTAAGCTGCCACTGGTGTGCCTGACAGGTGTGGTGCGAGGTGTATCTAGGTGTTGTGAATGCTGATGGAGGCAGTACTGCAGGATGGAGACCCAGAACCATGGGGGTTTGAGCCCTGCACGGGGAGGGCAGATTGTGCAGAACCCTGTGATGACCCGAATAGTCCAGGGCATCACAAATGTAGCGGTGGTTGAGCCTGCCACTGCCACACCATTTTAACATGGATAAAAATGTCTTGCTATGCCGTTTGGTGGGGGTCGTATCAATCAGACCCCCATCAGTCTATCAGTTATCACCTATTCTGTGGGTAAATTGACAACATCTTTCAGTGGACAATCATTATAAAGGACCGGACACTGACTTATATAGAAACCACCTCTCCTGGGGGGCATTTTGTGTCTTTCATTTTACTACAAAACTAATTTGCATACTTTTCCCCCCCATGGAGCATTGCCATACTCCTCTAGTTTCATTCTACATATTGATGGAAGGTGTAATTTAAAGTTTTCATAAATATAATTTGTATTGCAAAACAAAAAGAAGATAAAAGCCAACAACAATAATAGTAACAACCCACAAGCATTGGCATAATCAGTAATAATATAATAATGACATTGTGGCCGTGCCCTGATACAATCACACGGATGGCAGCTGATCGCTCAGGGATCTCGAAGCCAAAGTCAACACTTTATAATTTGCTTTGCTGCATTTCCGCATATTTCATGTCTATAAAAAAAGTTATAGTTTCTATTGTGCACTGTTTCTAATTATATATATATTGTGTAACTTGAGCCCTGCACCCAATGGCTGCTCCACTATTCAAATACTAATAAAAAAGCTCTTATTTTACCCCCAAACTGAGGATTCAACATAGTTTACTATTTCCCAGAATGACACACTAATTCACAGGCTCAATATCACTCCACCCGCTCACTAAACACCTGAATCTCCTTCCTCTTCCACCCGCTCACTAATCATCTGAATCTCTTCCCTCTTCCACCCGATAACTAATCATCTGAATCTCCTTCCTCTTCCACCCGCTCAATAATCGTCTGAATCTCCTCCCTCTAACAGCCACTCACTAATCGTCTGAATCTCCTTCCTCTTCCACCCACTCACTAAACACCTGATTCTCCTTCCCCTTCCTCCCGCCCACTAATCGTCTGAATCTCCTCCCTCTTCCTCCCGCTCACTAATCATCTGAATCTCCTCCCTCTTCCTCCCGCTCAATAATTGTCAGAATCTCCTTCCTCTTCCACCCGCTCACTAAACACCTGAATCTCCTTCCTCTTCCACCCGCTAACTAATCATCTGAATCTCCTCCCTTTTCCTCCCGCTCACTAATTGTCAGAATCTCTTTCCTCTTCCACCCGCTCACTAAACACCTGAATCTCCTTCCTCTTCCACCCGCTCACTAATCATCTGAATCTCCTCCCTCTTCCTCCCGCTCACTAATCATCTGAATCTCCATCCTCTTCCACCCGCTCACTAATCACCTGAATCTCCTTCCTCTTCCACCCGCTCACTAATCGTCTGAATCTCATCCCTCTTCCTCCCGCTCACTAATCGTCTGAATCTCCTCCCTCTTCCAGCCACTCACTAATCGTCTGAATCTCCTTCCTCTTCCACCTGCTCACTAATCATCTGAATTTCCTTCCTCTTCCACCCGCTCACTAATCATCTGAATCTCCTCCTTCTTTCTCCCGCTCACTAATCGTCTGAATCTCCTCCCTCTTCCTCCCGCTCACTAATCATCTGAATCTCCATCTTCTGCCAGCCGCTCACTAATCATCTAAATTTTCTCCCTTTTCCAGCCGCTCACTAATCGTCTGAATCTCCATCCTCTTCCAGCCGCTCACTAATCGTCTGAATTTCCTCCCTCTTCCACCCCCTCACTAATCATCTGAATCTCCTTCCTCTTCTTCCCGCTCACTAATTGTCCGAATATCCTTCCTCTTCCTTCCGCTCACTAATCGTCTGAATTTCCTCCCTCTTCCAGCCGCTCACTAATCGTCTGAATCTCCATCCTCTTCCACTTGCTCACTAATCATCTGAATCTCCTTCCTCTTCCACCCTCTCACTAATCATCTGAATCTCCTTCCTTTTCTTCCCGCTCACTAATTGTCAGAATCTCCTTCCTCTTCCTCCCGCTCACTAAGTGTCTGAATCTCCATCCTCTTCCACCCTCTTACTAATCATCTGAATCTCCTTCCTCTTCTTCCCGCTCGCTAATCATTTGAATCTCCTTCCTCTTCCACCCGCTCACTAATTGTCAGAATCTCCTTCCTCTTCCTCCCGCTCACTAAGTGTCTGAATCTCCATCCTCTTCCACCCGCTCACTAATCATCTGAATCTCCTTCCTCTTCCACCCGCTCACTAATCACCTGAATCTCCTTCCTCTTCCACCCGCTCACTAAACACCTGAATCTTCTTCCTCTTCCACCCTCTCACTAATCATCTGAATCTCCTCCCTCTTCCTCCCGCTCACTAATCGTCTGAATCTCATCCCTCTTCCTCCCGCTCACTAATCGTCTGAATCTCCTCTCTCTTCCAGCCACTCACTAATCGTCTGAATCTCCTTCCTCTTCCACCTGCTCACTAATCATCTGAATTTCCTTCCTCTTCCACCCGCTCACTAATCATCTGAATCTCCTCCTTCTTTCTCCCGCTCACTAATCGTCTGAATCTCCTCCCTCTTCCTCCCGCTCACTAATCATCTGAATCTCCATCTTCTGCCAGCCGCTCACTAATCATCTAAATTTTCTCCCTTTTCCAGCCGCTCACTAATCCTCTGAATCTCCATCCTCTTCCAGCCGCTCACTAATCGTCTGAATTTCCTCCCTCTTCCACCCCCTCACTAATCATCTGAATCTCCTTCCTCTTCTTCCCGCTCACTAATTGTCCGAATATCCTTCCTCTTCCTTCCGCTCACTAATCGTCTGAATTTCCTCCCTCTTCCAGCCGCTCACTAATCGTCTGAATCTCCATCCTCTTCCACCTGCTCACTAATCATCTGAATCTCCTTCCTCTTCCACCCTCTCACTAATCGTCTGAATCTCCTTCCTCTTCTTCCCGCTCACTAATTGTCAGAATCTCCTTCCTCTTCCTCCCGCTCACTAAGTGTCTGAATCTCCATCCTCTTCCACCCTCTTACTAATCATCTGAATCTCCTTCCTCTTCTTCCCGCTCGCTAATCATTTGAATCTCCTTCCTCTTCCACCCGCTCACTAATTGTCAGAATCTCCTTCCTCTTCCTCCCGCTCACTAAGTGTCTGAATCTCCATCCTCTTCCACCCGCTCACTAATCATCTGAATCTCCTTCCTCTTCCACCCGCTCACTAATCATCTGAATCTCCTTCCTCTTCCACCTGCTCACTAATCATCTGAATCTCATTCCTCTTCTTCCCACTCGCTAATCATTTGAATCTCCTTCCTCTTCCACCCGCTCACTAATCATCTGAATCTCCTTCCTCTTCTTCCCGCTCGCTAATCATTTGAATCTCCTTCCTCTTCCACCACTCTCTAATCGTCTGAATCTTCTACCTCTTCCACCCGCTCACTAATCAGCTGAGTCTCCTTTTAGTTCCACCTGCTCATTAATTGTATAAATCTCCTTCTTCTTCCACCTGCTCACTAATCGACTGAATCTCCTTCCTCTTCCTCCCGCTCACTAATCGTCTGAATCTCCTTCCTCATCCACCGCTCACTAATCATCTGAATCTCCATCCTCTTCCACCCTCTCACTAATCATCTGAATCTCCTTCCTCTTCCACCTGCTCACTAATCGTCTGAATCTCCTTCCTCTTCCACCCGCTCACTAATCATCTGAATCTCCATCCTCTTCCACCCTCTCACTAATCATCTGAATCTCCTTTCTCTTCCACCTACTCACTAATCGTCTGAATCTCCTTCCTCTTTCACCCTCTCACTAATCATCTGAATCTCCTTCCTCTTCCATCCGCTCACTAATTGTCTGAATCTCCTTCCTCTTCCACCCGCTCACTAATCGTCTGAATCTCCTTCCTCTTTCATCCGCTCACTAATCGTCTGAATCTCCTTCCTCTTCCTCCCGCTCACTAATCGTCTGAATCTCCTTCCTCTTCCACCCACTCACTAATCATCTGAATCACCTTCCTCTTTCACCCGCTCACTAATCGTCTGAATTTCCTTCCTCTTCCACCCTCTCACTAATCATCTGAATCTCCTCCCTCTTCTTACCGCTCACTAATCGTCTGAATCTCCTTCCTCTTCTTCCCGCTCACTAATCATCTGAATTTCCTTCCTCTTCCACCCTCTCACTAATCATCTGAATCTCCTTCCTATTCTTCCCGCTTACTAATCGTCTGAATCTCCTTCCTCTTCCACCCTCTCACTAATCATCTGAATCTCCTTCCTCTTCCACCCTCTCACTAATCATCTGAATGTCCATCCTCTTCCACCCACTCACTAATCATCTGAATCTCCTTCCTCTTCCACCCTCTCACTAATCATCTGAATCTCCTTCCTCTTCCACCCTGTCACTAATCATCTGAATCTCCTTACTCGTCCACCGCTCACTAATCATCTGAATCTCCTTCCTCTTCTTCCTGCTCGCTAATCATTTGAATCTCCTTCCTCTTCCACCCGCTCACTAATTGTCAGAATCTCCTTCCTCTTCCTCCCGCTCACTAAGTGTCTGAATCTCCATCCTCTTCCACCCGCTCACTAATCATCTGAATCTCCTTCCTCTTCCACCTGCTCACTAATCATCTGAATCTCCTTCCTCTTCCACCCGCTCACTAATCATCTGAATCTCCTTCCTCTTCTTCCCACTCGCTAATCATTTGAATCTCCTTCCTCTTCCACCCGCTCAGTAATTGTCAGAATCTCCTTCCTCTTCCTCCCGCTCACTAAGTGTCTGAATCTCCATCCTCTTCCACCCTCTTACTAATCATCTGAATCTCCTTCCTCTTCTTCCCGCTCGCTAATCATTTGAATCTCCTTCCTCTTCCACCCGCTCACTAATTGTCAGAATCTCCTTCCTCTTCCTCCCGCTCACTAAGTGTCTGAATCTCCATCCTCTTCCACCCGCTCACTAATCATCTGAATCTCCTTCCTCTTCCACCCGCTCACTAATCATCTGAATCTCCTTCCTCTTCCACCTGCTCACTAATCATCTGAATCTCCTTCCTCTTCTTCCCACTCGCTAATCATTTGAATCTCCTTCCTCTTCCACCCGCTCACTAATCATCTGAATCTCCTTCCTCTTCTTCCCGCTCGCTAATCATTTGAATCTCCTTCCTCTTCCACCACTCTCTAATCGTCTGAATCTTCTACCT
Organism: Anomaloglossus baeobatrachus; assembly: GCF_048569485.1. NCBI lineage: Eukaryota > Metazoa > Chordata > Amphibia > Anura > Aromobatidae > Anomaloglossus > Anomaloglossus baeobatrachus. The sequence continues at coordinate 327,666 of NC_134358.1, read as the reverse complement.
CTTCCACCCGCTCACTAATCAGCTGAGTCTCCTTTTAGTTCCACCTGCTCATTAATTGTATAAATCTCCTTCTTCTTCCACCTGCTCACTAATCGACTGAATCTCCTTCCTCTTCCTCCCGCTCACTAATCGTCTGAATCTCCTTCCTCATCCACCGCTCACTAATCATCTGAATCTCCATCCTCTTCCACCCTCTCACTAATCATCTGAATCTCCTTCCTCTTCCACCTGCTCACTAATCGTCTGAATCTCCTTCCTCTTCCACCCGCTCACTAATCATCTGAATCTCCTTCCTCTTCTTCCCACTCGCTAATCATTTGAATCTCCTTCCTCTTCCACCACTCTCTAATCGTCTGAATCTTCTACCTCTTCCACCCGCTCACTAATCATCTGAGTCTCCTTTCAGTTCCACCTGCTCATTAATTGTATAAATCTCCTTCCCTTCCTCTTCTACCCGCTCACTAATCATCTGAATCTCCTTCTTCTTCCTCCCACTCACTAATCGTCTGACTCTCCTTCCTCTTGCACCCGCTCACTAATTGTCTGAATCTTCTTCCTCTTCCACCCACTCACTAATCGTTTGAATCTCCTTCCTCTTCCACCTACTCACTAACCGTCTGAATCTCCTTCCTCTTCCACCCGCTCACTAATCGTCTGAATCTTCTTCCTCTTCCACCCGCTCACTAATCTTCTGAATCTCCTTCCTCTATCTCCCACTAACTAATCATCTGAATCTCCTTCCTCTTCTTCCCGCTCACTAATCGTCTGAATCTCCTTCCTCTTCTAACCGCTCACTAATCGTCTGAATCTCCTTCCTCTTCCACCCACTCACTAATCATCTGAATCTCCTTCCTCTTCTTCCCGCTCACTAATCGTCTGAATCTACTTCCTCTTCTTCCCGCTCACTAATCGTTTGAATCTCCTTCCTCTTCCACCCACTCACTAATCATCTGAATCTCCTTCCTATTCTTCCCGCTCACTAATCATCTGAATCTCCTTCCTCTTCTTCCCGCTCACTAATCGTCTGAATCTCCTTCCTCTTCTTCCCGCTCACTAATCATCTGAATCTCCTTCCTCTTCCACCCTCTCACTAATCATCTGAATCTCCTTCCTCTTCCACCCTCTCACTAATCATCTGAATCTCCATCCTCTTCCACCCTCTCACTAATCATCTGAATCTCCTTCCTCTTTCACTCTGTCACTAATCATCTGAATCTCCTTCCTCTTCCACCCGCTCACTAATCATCTGAATCTCATTCTTCTTCCTCCCACTCACTAATTGTCTGAATCTTCTACCTCTTCCACCCGCTCACTAATCAGCTGAGTCTCCTTTTAGTTCCACCTGCTCATTAATTGTATAAATCTCCTTCTTCTTCCACCTGCTCACTAATCGACTGAATCTCCTTCCTCTTCCTCCCGCTCACTAATCGTCTGAATCTCCTTCCTCATCCACCACTCACTAATCATCTGAATCTCCATCCTCTTCCACCCTCTCACTAATCATCTGAATCTCCTTCCTCTTCCACCTGCTCACTAATCGTCTGAATCTCCTTCCTCTTCCACCCGCTCACTAATCATCTGAATCTCCATCCTCTTCCACCCTTTCACTAATCATCTGAATCTCCTTCCTCTTCCACCTACTCACTAATCGTCTGAATCTCCTTCCTCTTTCACCCTCTCACTAATCATCTGAATCTCCTTCCTCTTCCATCCGCTCACTAATTGTCTGAATCTCCTTCCTCTTCCACCCGCTCACTAATCGTCTGAATCTCCTTCCTCTTTCATCCGCTCACTAATCGTCTGAATCTCCTTCCTCTTCCTCCCGCTCACTAATCGTCTGAATCTCCTTCCTCTTCCACCCACTCACTAATCATCTGAATCACCTTCCTCTTTCACCCGCTCACTAATCGTCTGAATTTCCTTCCTCTTCCACCCTCTCACTAATCATCTGAATCTCCTCCCTCTTCTTACCGCTCACTAATCGTCTGAATCTCCTTCCTCTTCTTCCCGCTCACTAATCATCTGAATCTCCTTCCTCTTCCACTCACTCACTAATCATCTGAATCTCCTTCCTATTCTTCCCGCTTACTAATCGTCTGAATCTCCTTCCTCTTTTTCCCTCTCACAAATCGTCTGAATCTCCTTCCTCTTCTTCCCGCTCACTAATCATCTGAATCTCCTTCCTCTTCTTCCCGCTGACTAATCATGTGAATCTCCTTCCTCTTCCACCCTCTCACTAATCATCTGAATCTCCTTCCTCTTCCACCCTCTCACTAATCATCTGAATGTCCATCCTCTTCCACCCACTCACTAATCATCTGAATCTCCTTCCTCTTCCACCCTCTCACTAATCATCTGAATCTCCTTCCTCTTCCACCCTGTAACTAATCATCTGAATCTCCTTCCTCTTCCACCCTCTCACTAATCATCTGAATCTCCTTACTCGTCCACCGCTCACTAATCATCTGAATCTCCTTCCTCTTCTTCCTGCTCGCTAATCATTTGAATCTCCTTCCTCTTCCACCCGCTCACTAATTGTCAGAATCTCCTTCCTCTTCCTCCCGCTCACTTAGTGTCTGAATCTCCATCCTCTTCCACCCGCTCACTAATCATCTGAATCTCCTTCCTCGTCCACCTGCTCACTAATCATCTGAATCTCCTTCCTCTTCCACCCGCTCACTAATCATCTGAATCTCCTTCCTCTTCTTCCCACTCGCTAATCATTTGAATCTCCTTCCTCTTCCACCCGCTCAGTAATTGTCAGAATCTCCTTCCTCTTCCTCCCGCGCACTGTCTGAATCTCCATCCTCTTCCACCCGCTCACTAATCATCTGAATCTCCTTCCTCTTCTTCCCACTCGCTAATCATTTGAATCTCCTTCCTCTTCCACCACTCTCTAATCGTCTGAATCTTCTACCTCTTCCACCCGCTCACTAATCATCTGAGTCTCCTTTCAGTTCCACCTGCTCATTAATTGTATAAATCTCCTTCCCTTCCTCTTCTACCCGCTCACTAATCATCTGAATCTCCTTCTTCTTCCTCCCACTCACTAATCGTCTGAATCTCCTTCCTCTTCCACCTGCTCACTAATCGACTGAATCTCCTTCTTCTTCCACCCGCTCACTAATCGTCTGACTCTCCTTCCTCTTGCACCCACTCACTAATTGTCTGAATCTTCTTCCTCTTCCACCCACTCACTAATCGTTTGAATCTCCTTCCTCTTCCACCTACTCACTAACCGTTTGAATCTCCTTCCTCTTCCACCCTCTCACTAATCGTCAGAATCTGCTTCCTCTTCCACCCTCTCACTAATCGTCTGAATCTCCTTCCTCTTCCACCCTCTCACTAATCGTCTGAATCTCCTTCCTCTTCCTCTCGTTCACTAATCGTCTGAATCTCCTTCCTCTTCCACCAGCTCACTAATCGTCAGAATCTCCTTCCTCTTCCTTCCGCTCACTAATTGTCAGAATCTACTTCCTGTTCCTTCCGCTCACTAATCATCTGAATCTCCTTCCTCTTCCACCCGCTCACTAATCATCTGAATCTACATCCTCTTCCACCCTCTCACTAATTGTCTGAATCCCCTTCCTCTTCCACCCTCTCACTAATTGTCTGAATCTCCTTCCTCTTCTTCCCGCTCACTAATCATCTGAATCCCCTTCTTCTTCCACCCGCTCACTAATCGTCAGAATCTTCTTCCTCTTCCACCCTCTCACTAATCGTCTGAATCTCCTTCCTCTTCCACCCTCTCACTAATCATCTGAATCTCCTTCCTCTTCCACCCGCTCAATAATCGTCAGAATCTCCTTCCTCTTCCACCCGCTCACTAATCGTCTGAATCTCCTTCCTCTTCCACCCGCTCACTAATCATCTGAATCTCCATCCTCTTCCACCCTTTCACTAATCATCTGAATCTCCTTCCTCTTCCACCTACTCACTAATCGTCTGAATCTCCTTCCTCTTTCACCCTCTCACTAATCATCTGAATCTCCTTCCTCTTCCATCCGCTCACTAATTGTCTGAATCTCCTTCCTCTTCCACCCGCTCACTAATCGTCTGAATCTCCTTCCTCTTTCATCCGCTCACTAATCGTCTGAATCTCCTTCCTCTTCCTCCCGCTCACTAATCGTCTGAATCTCCTTCCTCTTCCACCCACTCACTAATCATCTGAATCACCTTCCTCTTTCACCCGCTCACTAATCGTCTGAATTTCCTTCCTCTTCCACCCTCTCACTAATCATCTGAATCTCCTCCCTCTTCTTACCGCTCACTAATCGTCTGAATCTCCTTCCTCTTCTTCCCGCTCACTAATCATCTGAATCTCCTTCCTCTTCCACTCACTCACTAATCATCTGAATCTCCTTCCTATTCTTCCCGCTTACTAATCGTCTGAATCTCCTTCCTCTTTTTCCCTCTCACAAATCGTCTGAATCTCCTTCCTCTTCTTCCCGCTCACTAATCATCTGAATCTCCTTCCTCTTCTTCCCGCTGACTAATCATGTGAATCTCCTTCCTCTTCCACCCTCTCACTAATCATCTGAATCTCCTTCCTCTTCCACCCTCTCACTAATCATCTGAATGTCCATCCTCTTCCACCCACTCACTAATCATCTGAATCTCCTTCCTCTTCCACCCTCTCACTAATCATCTGAATCTCCTTCCTCTTCCACCCTGTCACTAATCATCTGAATCTCCTTCCTCTTCCACCCTCTCACTAATCATCTGAATCTCCTTACTCGTCCACCGCTCACTAATCATCTGAATCTCCTTCCTCTTCTTCCTGCTCGCTAATCATTTGAATCTCCTTCCTCTTCCACCCGCTCACTAATTGTCAGAATCTCCTTCCTCTTCCTCCCGCTCACTTAGTGTCTGAATCTCCATCCTCTTCCACCCGCTCACTAATCATCTGAATCTCCTTCCTCGTCCACCTGCTCACTAATCATCTGAATCTCCTTCCTCTTCCACCCGCTCACTAATCATCTGAATCTCCTTCCTCTTCTTCCCACTCGCTAATCATTTGAATCTCCTTCCTCTTCCACCCGCTCAGTAATTGTCAGAATCTCCTTCCTCTTCCTCCCGCGCACTGTCTGAATCTCCATCCTCTTCCACCCGCTCACTAATCATCTGAATCTCCTTCCTCTTCTTCCCACTCGCTAATCATTTGAATCTCCTTCCTCTTCCACCACTCTCTAATCGTCTGAATCTTCTACCTCTTCCACCCGCTCACTAATCATCTGAGTCTCCTTTCAGTTCCACCTGCTCATTAATTGTATAAATCTCCTTCCCTTCCTCTTCTACCCGCTCACTAATCATCTGAATCTCCTTCTTCTTCCTCCCACTCACTAATCGTCTGAATCTCCTTCCTCTTCCACCTGCTCACTAATCGACTGAATCTCCTTCTTCTTCCACCCGCTCACTAATCGTCTGACTCTCCTTCCTCTTGCACCCACTCACTAATTGTCTGAATCTTCTTCCTCTTCCACCCACTCACTAATCGTTTGAATCTCCTTCCTCTTCCACCTACTCACTAACCGTTTGAATCTCCTTCCTCTTCCACCCTCTCACTAATCGTCAGAATCTGCTTCCTCTTCCACCCTCTCACTAATCGTCTGAATCTCCTTCCTCTTCCACCCTCTCACTAATCGTCTGAATCTCCTTCCTCTTCCTCTCGTTCACTAATCGTCTGAATCTCCTTCCTCTTCCACCAGCTCACTAATCGTCAGAATCTCCTTCCTCTTCCTTCCGCTCACTAATTGTCAGAATCTACTTCCTGTTCCTTCCGCTCACTAATCATCTGAATCTCCTTCCTCTTCCACCCGCTCACTAATCATCTGAATCTCCATCCTCTTCCACCCTCTCACTAATTGTCTGAATCCCCTTCCTCTTCCACCCTCTCACTAATTGTCTGAATCTCCTTCCTCTTCTTCCCGCTCACTAATCATCTGAATCCCCTTCTTCTTCCACCCGCTCACTAATCGTCAGAATCTTCTTCCTCTTCCACCCTCTCACTAATCGTCTGAATCTCCTTCCTCTTCCACCCTCTCACTAATCATCTGAATCTCCTTCCTCTTCCACCCGCTCAATAATCGTCAGAATCTCCTTCCTCTTCCACCCGCTCACTAATCATCTGAATCTCCTTCCTCTTCCACCCGCTCACTAATCGTCTGAATCTCCTTCCTCTTCCACCCTCTCACTAATCGTCTGAATCTCCTTCCTCTTCCACCCTCTCACTAATTGTCTGAATCCCCTTCCTCTTCCACCCTCTCACTAATTGTCTGAATCTCCTTCCTCTTCTTCCCGCTCACTAATCATCTGAATCTCCTTCTTCTTCCACCCGCTCACTAATCATCTGAATCTCCTTCCTCTTCCACCCTCTCACTAATCATCTGAATCTCCTTCCTCTTCCACCCTCTCACTAATCGTCTGAATCTCCTTCCTCTTCCACTCTCTCACTAATCATCTGAATCTCCTTCCTCTTCCACCCGCTCAATAACGTCAGAATCTCCTTCCTCTTCCACCCGCTCACTAATCATCTGAATCTCCTTCCTCTTCCACCCGCTCACTAATCGTCTGAATCTCCTTCCTCTTCCACCCTCTCACTAATCGTCTGAATCTCCTTCCTCTTCCACCCTCTCACTAATCGTCTGAATCTCCTTCCTCTTCCTCTCGTTCACTAATCGTCTGAATCTCCTTCCTCTTCCACCAGCTCACTAATCGTCAGAATCTCCTTCCTCTTCCTTCCGCTCACTAATTGTCAGAATCTACTTCCTGTTCCTTCCGCTCACTAATCATCTGAATCTCCTTCCTCTTCCACCCGCTCACTAATCATCTGAATCTCCATCCTCTTCCACCCTCTCACTAATTGTCTGAATCCCCTTCCTCTTCCACCCTCTCACTAATTGTCTGAATCTCCTTCCTCTTCTTCCCGCTCACTAATCATCTGAATCTCCTTCTTCTTCCACCCGCTCACTAATCGTCAGAATCTCCTTCCTCTTCCACCCTCTCACTAATCGTCTGAATCTCCTTCCTCTTCCACCCTCTCACTAATCATCTGAATCTCCTTCCTCTTCCACCCGCTCAATAATCGTCAGAATCTCCTTCCTCTTCCACCCGCTCACTAATCATCTGAATCTCCTTCCTCTTCCACCCGCTCACTAATCGTCTGAATCTCCTTCCTCTTCCACCCTCTCACTAATCGTCTGAATCTCCTTCCTCTTCCACCCTCTCACTAATTGTCTGAATCCCCTTCCTCTTCCACCCTCTCACTAATTGTCTGAATCTCCTTCCTCTTCTTCCCGCTCACTAATCATCTGAATCTCCTTCTTCTTCCACCCGCTCACTAATCATCTGAATCTCCTTCCTCTTCCACCCTCTCACTAATCATCTGAATCTCCTTCCTCTTCCACCCTCTCACTAATCGTCTGAATCTCCTTCCTCTTCCACTCTCTCACTAATCATCTGAATCTCCTTCCTCTTCCACCCGCTCAATAATCGTCAGAATCTCCTTCCTCTTCCACCCGCTCACTAATCATCTGAATCTCCTTCCTCTTCCACCCGCTCACTAATCGTCTGAATCTCCTTCCTCTTCCACCCTCTCACTAATCGTCTGAATCTCCTTCCTCTTCCACCCTCTCACTAATCGTCAGAATCTCCTTCCTCTTCCTTCCGCTCACTAATCGTCTGAATCTCCTTCCTCTTCCACCCGCTCACTAATCATCTGAATCTCCTTCCTCTTCCACCCGCTCACTAATCGTCAGAATCTCCTTCCTCTTCCACCCTCTCACTAATCGTCTGAATCTCCTTCCTCTTCCACCCTGTCACTAATCGTCTGAATCTCCTTCCTCTTCCACCCGCTCACTAATCATCTGAATCTCCTTCCTCTTCCACCCGCTCACTAATCATCTGAATCTCCTTCCTCTTCCACCCGCTCACTAATCGTCTGAATCTCCTTCCTCTTCCACCCTCTCACTAATCGTCTGAATCTCCTTCCTCTTCCACCCTCTCACTAATCGTCTGAATCTCCTTCCTCTTCCTTCCGCTCACTAATCGTCTGAATCTCCTTCCTCTTCCACCCTCTCACTAATCGTCTGAATCTCCTTCCTCTTCCACCCGCTCACTAATTGTCAGAATCTCCTTCCTCTTCCACCTGCTCACAAATCGTCAGAATCTCCTTCCTCTTCCTTCCGCTCACTAATCGTCTGAATCTCCTTCCTTTTCCACAGATGTGCTCGGTATTAATGATACAGTTTAAAATAAAGGAATTCCAGCTAACCTGGGGACAGAACAAGATGACGGCGAGCTGCTGAGTCCACTGGAGCTTATGTACATAAGAATATGACATTATCGCAAAATGTCCAACATGGATATGATGCACATGCACGTTCTGCTGTGATATGAGCCCTCTGCGGCATAATACATTACTGACTTAGTGCGGCCATTCTCAGTCACTTTGAATGATTGTAGTGCAGCAGCGCTACACATATCCAGGAGGCGCATTATAAACTCACATTATCACTAATCGACTGAATCTCCTTCCTCTTCCACCCGCTCACTAATCATCTGAATCTCCTTCCTCATCCACCACTCACTAATCATCTGAATCTCCTTCCTCTTCCACCTACTCACTAATCGTCTGAATCTCCTTCCTCTTTCACCCTCTCACTAATCATCTGAATCTCCTTCCTCTTCCATCCGCTCACTAATTGTCTGAATCTCCTTCCTCTTCCATCCGCTCACTAATTGTCTGAATCTCCTTCCTCTTCCACCCGCTCACTAATCGTCTGAATCTCCTTCCTCTTTCATCCGCTCACTAATCGTCTGAATCTCCTTCCTCTTCCTCCCGCTCACTAATCGTCTGAATCTCCTTCCTCTTCCACCCACTCACTAATCATCTGAATCACCTTCCTCTTTCACCCGCTCACTAATCGTCTGAATTTCCTTCCTCTTCCACCCTCTCACTAATCATCTGAATCTCCTCCCTCTTCTTACCGCTCACTAATCGTCTGAATCTCCTTCCTCTTCTTCCCGCTCACTAATCATCTGAATCTCCTTCCTCTTCCACTCACTCACTAATCATCTGAATCTCCTTCCTCTTCCACCCTCTCACTAATCATCTGAATCTCCTTCCTCTTCCACCCTCTCACTAATCGTCTGAATCTCCTTCCTCTTCCACTCTCTCACTAATCATCTGAATCTCCTTCCTCTTCCACCCGCTCAATAATCGTCAGAATCTCCTTCCTCTTCCACCCGCTCACTAATCATCTGAATCTCCTTCCTCTTCCACCCGCTCACTAATCGTCTGAATCTCCTTCCTCTTCCACCCTCTCACTAATCGTCTGAATCTCCTTCCTCTTCCACCCTCTCACTAATCGTCAGAATCTCCTTCCTCTTCCTTCCGCTCACTAATCGTCTGAATCTCCTTCCTCTTCCACCCGCTCACTAATCATCTGAATCTCCTTCCTCTTCCACCCGCTCACTAATCGTCAGAATCTCCTTCCTCTTCCACCCTCTCACTAATCGTCTGAATCTCCTTCCTCTTCCACCCTCTCACTAATCGTCTGAATCTCCTTCCTCTTCCACCCGCTCACTAATCATCTGAATCTCCTTCCTCTTCCACCCGCTCACTAATCATCTGAATCTCCTTCCTCTTCCACCCGCTCACTAATCGTCTGAATCTCCTTCCTCTTCCACCCTCTCACTAATCGTCTGAATCTCCTTCCTCTTCCACCCTCTCACTAATCGTCTGAATCTCCTTCCTCTTCCTTCCGCTCACTAATCGTCTGAATCTCCTTCCTCTTCCACCCTCTCACTAATCGTCTGAATCTCCTTCCTCTTCCACCCGCTCACTAATTGTCAGAATCTCCTTCCTCTTCCACCTGCTCACAAATCGTCAGAATCTCCTTCCTCTTCCTTCCGCTCACTAATCGTCTGAATCTCCTTCCTTTTCCACAGATGTGCTCGGTATTAATGATACAGTTTAAAATAAAGGAATTTCAGCTAACCTGGGGACAGAACAAGATGACGGCGAGCTGCTGAGTCCACTGGAGCTTATGTACATAAGAATATGACATTATCGCAAAATGTCCAACATGGATATGATGCACATGCACGTTCTGCTGTGATATGAGCCCTCTGCGGCATAATACATTACTGACTTAGTGCGGCCATTCTCAGTCACTTTGAATGATTGTAGTGCAGCAGCGCTACACAGATCCAGGAGGCGCATTATAAACTCACATTATCACTAATCGACTGAATCTCCTTCCTCTTCCACCCGCTCACTAATCATCTGAATCTCCTTCCTCATCCACCACTCACTAATCATCTGAATCTCCTTCCTCTTCCACCTACTCACTAATCGTCTGAATCTCCTTCCTCTTTCACCCTCTCACTAATTATCTGAATCTCCTTCCTCTTCCATCCGCTCACTAATTGTCTGAATCTCCTTCCTCTTCCATCCGCTCACTAATTGTCTGAATCTACTTCCTCTTCCACCCGCTCACTAATCGTCTGAATCTCCTTCCTCTTTCATCCGCTCACTAATCGTCTGAATCTCCTTCCTCTTCCTCCCGCTCACTAATCGTCTGAATCTCCTTCCTCTTCCACCCACTCACTAATCATCTGAATCACCTTCCTCTTTCACCTGCTCACTAATCGTCTGAATTTCCTTCCTCTTCCACCCTCTCACTAATCATCTGAATCTCCTCCCTCTTCTTACCGCTCACTAATCGTCTGAATCTCCTTCCTCTTCTTCCCGCTCACTAAGCATCTGAATCTCCTTCCTCTTCCACTCACTCACTAATCATCTGAATCTCCTTCCTATTCTTCCCGCTTACTAATCGTCTGAATCTCCTTCCTCTTTTTCCCTCTCACAAATCGTCTGAATCTCCTTCCTCTTCTTCCCGCTCACTAATCATCTGAATCTCCTTCCTCTTCTTCCCGCTGACTAATCATGTGAATCTCCTTCCTCTTCCACCCTCTCACTAATCATCTGAATCTCCTTCCTCTTCCACCCTCTCACTAATCATCTGAATGTCCATCCTCTTCCACCCACTCACTAATCATCTGAATCTCCTTCCTCTTCCACCCTCTCACTAATCATCTGAATCTCCTTCCTCTTCCACCCTGTCACTAATCATCTGAATCTCCTTCCTCTTCCACCCTCTCACTAATCATCTGAATCTCCTTACTCGTCCACCGCTCACTAATCATCTGAATCTCCTTCCTCTTCTTCCTGCTCGCTAATCATTTGAATCTCCTTCCTCTTCCACCCGCTCACTAATTGTCAGAATCTCCTTCCTCTTCCTCCCGCTCACTAAGTGTCTGAATCTCCATCCTCTTCCACCCGCTCACTAATCATCTGAATCTCCTTCCTCTTCCACCTGCTCACTAATCATCTGAATCTCCTTCCTCTTCCACCCGCTCACTAATCATCTGAATCTCCTTCCTCTTCTTCCCACTCGCTAATCATTTGAATCTCCTTCCTCTTCCACCCGCTCAGTAATTGTCAGAATCTCCTTCCTCTTCCTCCCGCGCACTGTCTGAATCTCCATCCTCTTCCACCCGCTCACTAATCATCTGAATCTCCTTCCTCTTCTTCCCACTCGCTAATCATTTGAATCTCCTTCCTCTTCCACCACTCTCTAATCGTCTGAATCTTCTACCTCTTCCACCCGCTCACTAATCATCTGAGTCTCCTTTCAGTTCCACCTGCTCATTAATTGTATAAATCTCCTTCCCTTCCTCTTCTACCCGCTCACTAATCATCTGAATCTCCTTCTTCTTCCTCCCACTCACTAATCGTCTGAATCTCCTTCCTCTTCCACCTGCTCACTAATCGACTGAATCTCCTTCTTCTTCCACCCGCTCACTAATCGTCTGACTCTCCTTCCTCTTGCACCCGCTCACTAATTGTCTGAATCTTCTTCCTCTTCCACCCACTCACTAATCGTTTGAATCTCCTTCCTCTTCCACCTACTCACTAACCGTTTGAATCTCCTTCCTCTTCCACCCGCTCACTAATCGTCTGAATCTCCTTCCTCTTCCACCCGCTCACTAATCTTCTGAATCTCCCTCCTCTATCTCCCACTCACTAATCATCTGAATCTCCTTCCTCTTCTTCCCGCTCACTAATCGTCTGAATCTCCTTCCTCTTCTAACCGCTCACTAATCGTCTGAATCTCCTTCCTCTTCCACCCACTCACTAATCATCTGAATCTCCTTCCTCTTCTTCCCGCTCACTAATCGTCTGTATCTCCTTCCTCTTCTTCCCGCTCACTAATCGTTTGAATCTCCTTCCTCTTCCACCCACTCACTAATCATCTGAATCTCCTTCCTATTCTTCCCGCTCACTAATCATCTGAATCTCCTTCCTCTTCTTCCCGCTCACTAATCGTCTGAATCTCCTTCCTCTTCTTCCCGCTCACTAATCATCTGAATCTCCTTCCTCTTCCACCCTCTCACTAATCATCTGAATCTCCTTCCTCTTCCACCCTCTCACTAATCATCTGAATCTCCATCCTCTTCCACCCTCTCACTAATCATCTGAATCTCCTTCCTCTTTCACCCTGTCACTAATCATCTGAATCTCCTTCCTCTTCCACCCGCTCACTAATCATCTGAATCTCATTCTTCTTCCTCCCACTCACTAATTGTCTGAATCTCCTTCTTCCTCCACCTGCTCACTAATCGACTGAATCTCCTTCCTCCTCCTCCCGCTCACTAATCGTCTGAATCTCCTTCCTCGTCCACCGCTCACTAATCATCTGAATCTCCATCCTCTTCCACCCTCTCACTAATCGTCTGAATCTCCTTCCTCTTCTACCCGCTCACTAATCGTCTGAATCTCCTTCTTCTTCCTCCCACTCACTAATTGTCTGAATCTCCTTCTTCGTCCACCTGCTCACTAATCGACTGAATCTCCTTCCTCTTCCTCCCGCTCACTAATCGTCTGAATCTCCTTCCTCGTCCACCGCTCACTAATCATCTGAATCTCCATCCTCTTCCACCCTCTCACTAATCGTCTGAATCTCCTTCCTCTTCCACCCGCTCACTAATTGTCTGAATCTCCTTCTTCTTCCTCACACTCACTAATTGTCTGAATCTCCTTCTTCTTCCACCTGCTCACTAATCGACTGAATCTCCTTCCTTTTCCTCCTGCTCACTAATCGTCTGAATCTCCTTCCTCTTCTACCCTCTCACTAATCGTCTGAATCTCCTTCCTCTTCCACCCGCTCACTAATCGTCTGAATCTCCTTTCTCTTCCACCCTCTCACTAATCGTCTGAATCTCCTTCCTCTTCCACCCACTCACTAATTGTCTGAATCACCTTCCTATTCTTCCCGCTCACTATTCATCTGAATCTCCTTCCTCTTCTTCCCGCTCACTAATCGTCTGAATCTCCTTCCTCTTCTTCCCGCTCACTGATCATCTGAATATCCTTCCTCTTCCACCTGCTCACTAATCATCTGAATCTCCTTCCTCTTCCACCCTCTCACTAATCGTCTGAATCTCCTTCCTCTTCCACCCGCTCACTAATCGTCAGAATCTCCATCCTCTTCCACCCTCTCACTAATCATCTGAATCTCCTACCTCTTCCACCCGCTCACTAATCGTCTGAATCTCCTTCCTCTTCCACCCTCTCACTAATCGACTGAATCTCCTTCCTCTTCGACTCGTTCACTAATCGTCTGAATCTCCTTCCTCTTCCACCAGCTCACTAATCGTCAGAATCTCCTTCCTCTTCCTTCCGCTCACTAATTGTCAGAATCTACTTCCTCTTCCTTCCGCTCACTAATCATCTGAATCTCCTTCCCCTTCCACCCGCTCACTAATCATCTGAATCTCCATCCTCTTCCACCCTCTCACTAATTGTCTGAATCTCCTTCCTCTTCCACCCTCTCACTAATTGTCTGAATCTCCTTCCTCTTCTTCCCGCTCACTAATCATCTGAATCTCCTTCTTCTTCCACCCGCTCACTAATCGTCAGAATCTCCTTCTTCTTCCACCCTCTCACTAATCGTCTGAATCTCCTTCCTCTTCCACCCGCTCACTAATCATCTGAATCTCCATCCTCTTCCACCCTCTCACTAATTGTCTGAATCTACTTCCTCTTCCACCCTCTCACTAATTGTCTTGTCTTGTCTGAATCTCCTTCTTCCTCCACCTGCTCACTAATCGACTGAATCTCCTTCCTCTTCCTCCCGCTCACTAATCGTCTGAATCTCCTTCCTCGTCCACCGCTCACTAATCATCTGAATCTCCATCCTCTTCCACCCTCTCACTAATCGTCTGAATCTCCTTCCTCTTCTACCCGCTCACTAATCATCTGAATCTCCTTCTTCTTCCTCCCACTCACTAATTGTCTGAATCTCCTTCTTCGTCCACCTGCTCACTAATCGACTGAATCTCCTTCCTCTTCCTCCCGCTCACTAATCGTCTGAATCTCCTTCCTCTTCCACTCTCTCACTAATCATCTGAATCTCCTTCCTCTTCCACCCGCTCAATAATCGTCAGAATCTCCTTCCTCTTCCACCCGCTCACTAATCATCTGAATCTCCTTCCTCTTCCACCCGCTCACTAATCGTCTGAATCGCCTTCCTCTTCCACCCTCTCACTAATCGTCTGAATCTCCTTCCTCTTCCACCCTCTCACTAATCGTCAGAATCTCCTTCCTCTTCCTTCCGCTCACTAATCGTCTGAATCTCCTTCCTCTTCCACCCTCTCACTAATCGTCTGAATCTCCTTCCTCTTCCACCCGCTCACTAATTGTCAGAATCTCCTTCCTCTTCCACCTGCTCACAAATCATCAGAATCTCCTTCCTCTTCCTTTCGCTCACTAATCGTCTGAATCTCCTTCCTTTTCCACAGATGTGCTCGGTATTAATGATACAGTTTAAAATAAAGGAATTCCAGCTAACCTGGGGACAGAACAAGATGACGGCGAGCTGCTGAGTCCACTGGAGCTTATGTACATAAGAATATGACATTATCGCAAAATGTCCAACATGGATATGATGCACATGCACGTTCTGCTGTGATATGAGCCCTCTGCGGCATAATACATTACTGACTTAGTGCGGCCATTCTCAGTCACTTTGAATGATTGTAGTGTAGCAGCGCTACACAGATCCAGGAGGCGCATTATAAACTCACATTATCAGTGCTCTCAATATAAAGTGAGTACATTTCACCAACAGAATGTATCCAGTAGTGCTATACCATACACATAAATAAAACTGAAATATTGTACATATAAGTAAAGCCACAGTACTGTGCATAAATAATGCTGCTATATCAAAAACAATGCCGCATACTGTACATTTACCTAAGACAGCATATCATCAAAACCCTCATCAGTACATCACAAGAATTGGTACACGGTTCATCATTTGTATTGTTAGGTTAGCCATGTATATATATTTATCACATGAACTTAGAACTTCCAGTTTGTCCTTAACAATGGTAAGATGATACTGGGAGTTGTAGTTATCAGTCATTATCAGACCATACAGAAACCACAGTACTGATGATAATTAGTCAGTATCAAAAATAAACATTTACATCCAGTAACCTTATAGATGACGTTGTCTCGGATCAGAGTTGTTCTTTTTCTTTTATTTATCTTGTCCAGACGCCATGATGACTTATCATATCCACAGCTCGTCTTTGCAGACTTCCATCTTCCTATCTTTTCTGCAGCACATCCTGAAACGATGCCTGAAAAATAAGTGTCATTATGTCTCTGAATAAAAATATCTGCCTTACACTGCGCTCCTGAATAAATAATTCCCTGTACAAAATATGACCCGCACTGTCCCTCTTATGGTACATGCCCTCCACACTGCTTTCTCCTTTCTATACTGGGCCCTTGCTTTTCATTGTCCTCTACACTGTGTCCCCATATACTGACCAGTCTCTGTACGGTTCCCTCCCATCAGACTCCCCCTTCTCTCCATACTGTTCCTTTCTTGCTGTGGCCTCACACCATTTCCAATGATGCTCATTCTACATACCATTCCCACCCACATTACCCAGTCATGTTTACATCCATCCCGCCCTCACTCTACCTAGTGTTTATTATGTGCCAGCTCATATTTCTCTCTTCCCATATGGTCTCATAATGATCTCCATAATTATCACCCCCTTGCTCCCCATACTATGTCTGCACCCATCCCCTTCCTCAAACTGTGTCTGCACCCATCCCCCCACTCCTCATACTGTATCCGCACCCATTTCTCCCTCACTCATACTGTGTCCGCACCCATCCCCCTTCTCTCCTCATACTGTGTTTCCACCCATTCCCCCTCACTTCCCATACTACTCTGCACTCATCCCCCCTCACTTCCTATACTGTGTCTGCACCTATCCCCCTCACTCCTCAGTGTTTTTGCATTTATCCACCCCCACTCCCCATACTATGTCTGCACCCATCCCCCCTCTCTCCTCATACTTTTTGTCTGCACAAAACCCCCTCACTCAGAAACACTGTGTCTGCACCCATTCCCCCTCACTCTTCAGTATGTCTGCCTTCCTCCCTCCTCAGTCCCAATACTATGTCTGTACCCATTCCCCCTCTCTTCCCATGCTATGCTTGCACCCATGCCCCTCCTCATACTGTATCGACACCCATTCCCCACTCACTCTTCAAATTGTGTCCACACTCACCCTCCCTCACTTCCCATATGGTGTCCGCACCCTAATGCTCCCCATACTGTGTCTTTAAATTTAACTCATGACTCCCCATACTCCCTCTCCATTTGGTCCCAATACTGTGTCTGCACTTATCACCCCCTTGCTCCCCATTCTGGCCTCTCAAATGGCCCCCATTTCCTCCACATACCCCATCCCCTAATTACAATCAATCTTTGGTCTCTTCACCTCCATTGGAGCACTTTCCACTAGCTCTGTGCGTGCCTCTTTGGCACCAAGGAGTGACATCAGCAGCGTGATCAGCTGAGTGGATCACACTGCTGACGTCACCAGGTCAGGGCTTCCATTGTACTGGCGTCTAATATATGCTAGTACAGTTGGTCCCTGGAAGCCGGTGCTGCAGCTGATCGGAGCCACTGTCAGCTTGACAGCATCTCTCATGCAGCAACTGGGGGAGACACCATGGACCCCCGCATCAGGCAGCCCAATGGCATCCCCATGCCTGCTGCACCCGCCTGCCCTCCTCTACATATGGCTCTGGCCCCCGCCCCACTGGTAATGGGGCATGGAAAGCAGAAGAAGGAAAGAAGAGGGGCATGGGCCCCACTCTGTGCTTCTGCTCACTTGGCCCCATACAAGAGTCATGGTTGTTATGCCCTGATGGCAGCCCTGGCGCAATAGAATGAATCCTAGAAACTTTTAAATAAAGCATACCTCCCAACTTTTGAAGAAAGGAAAGAGGGACAAAGTAAGTGGCGCGTGCAGCGCGCCGCGGCAAATTTTGGCCACACCCAATTGGCAGTAAGGGTCATTCAGTAGTTGCCCCAGACTGTTCGTTAATAGTCATAGCAGCCACAATTTTCTTATATTTATATGTATCACTATATGACATATTGCATATTTGTGCCTATAAAGCCGTGTTCACATGTTGCATAATTTCAGGGTTTTTTTGTTTCTGCCGCTGTCTGCACCAAACTACACAATAACAATCTCCTCTGATTATTCCATTTTTGCTGCGTTTTTTCTGCCAGCAAATTTTATTTTTATTTCTGCCATTATTTAATGTGTTTTTGGTTCAGATGTGAATCTGCATTTTTAAGTGTTTTTATTGTAGAGAAGCTTTTTCCTGCGTTTTTTTAAGCTCCACATAGAAACCTCCAGAGAAAAAAAAAAGCATCAAAGCCGCAGAGTTCAGCGGCGTCTTCTTGTGGAATCCACTTTACTTGGATAATTAAACACAGCAGAATAAATGTGCAAAAAAACGAGCAGAAAAAAATGCAGTATTTACACTACATGTGAACACGGACTAATTGTCCAAGCAAAGTGGATGAGATGTAATGAAATCTCTGCCCCTTTTATGTCTGAAGACGCCGCTGATTTGTGTGGATTTGGTGGGTTTTTTTCTTTATAATCTTCAGGATTCACATCTGCAACAAACACGTATCAAAAAAGGGACAATGCATAAAAAATACCGCAAACACGCAATAATCAGAAAAGATTGTTATTGCGCTCGTGGTGCGGACATCGGCAGAAAAAAACACAGCATTTACACTATGTGTGAACACGGCCTCAACAATACATTTGTATTACATTTTTTATGGGTTTTAATAAAGAAAAATAATAAATTGCGCCATTTTTTACCCACCATTTGCCGATCCCGATCAATAATCTGATCGCTGTCTTGTTCGGGTCGTTACGATTACAGGGACACCAAATATGTCCATGTTATTTGCTTATTTGTGATGTTCATTATTTTATAAAAAAGTTTAATAAAATTACATTATTCTATTTTTTTTATTATTTTTAGTAATTTTATTAGAAGAAAAAAAACACACATCTTTTCCTCTCCCTCTAAAATAAAGGACATAGAGACGCTGCTCTGTACAATGGAGCTGTGTCCTGTGTAATCTGCTGTGTAATCAGAGGCTGCATTGTAGGTTCATTTATATAAAATCCTCCCTTTTACATCATCAATTCCTAGTCGCTCAACAGCTAGAGCAGCTAGGAAAGCTAGGAAGCTTCTGGACACAGGAAACTGGTTTCAGTCCAAGTTGGTGAACATAAAAGAAAAAATAAAATTTTATTTGTATTTTTTTTCCTCATTTCTTTATAGAAGTTTTATGGGTACAAATGAATCTGACTCTTTCCTTCACCTACAAAGAGATGCAATATTTATCTATCTATCCTTCTATTTATCTATCAATATATCTATCTATCTATCTTTCTATCTATACTTCTATCTATCTATCCTTCGATCTATACTTCTATCTATCTATCCTTCTATCTATCCATCTACCTATCTATCCATCTATATATCCAGCTATCTATTTATCCATCTATCTATCCATCTATCTATCTATCTATCTATCTATCTATCTGTCCTTCTATCTATATATCTATGTATCCTTCTATCTATCTATCTATCCTTCTATCTATCTACGGTATCTATCTATATATCCTTCTATCTATCTATCTATCTATCCTTCTATCTATCTATCTATCTATCCTTCTATTTATCTATCCTTCTATCTATCCTTCTAGCTATCTATCATTCTATCTATCTATCTATCCTTCTACCTATCTATCTATCTATCTATCTATCCTTCTATCTATCCTTCTATCTATTCTTCTATCTATCTATTCTATCTATCTTTCTATCTATCTATCCATCTATCCATCTATCTATCCTTCTATCTATCTTCCATCTATATATCTTTCCATCTATCTACCTATCTATCTATCCTTCTATCTATCTATCTATCTATCTATCTATCTATCTATCTATCTATCTATCTATCTATCCTTCTATTTATCTATCCTTCTATCTATCTATCATTCTATCTATCTATCATTCTATCTATCTATCTATCTATCTTTCTATCTATCTATCTATCTATCTATCTATCCTTCTATCTATCTATTCTATCTATCTTTCTATCTATCCATCTATCTATCCTTCTATCTATCTTCCATCTATCTATCTTTCCATCTATCTACCTATCTATCCATCTATCTATCTATCCTTCTATCTATCTATCCTTCTATCTATCTATCTATCCTTCTATCTATCTAACCTTCTATCTATCCTATCTATCCTTCTATCTATCTCTCAACTCTCAATTGAGGTGAAGCAGAACATCCTGAGGCTGAAAAAAAAGAAAAAATCCATCAGAGAGATAGCAGACATGCTTGGAGTAGCAAAATCAACAGTCGGGTACATTCTGAGAAAAAAGGAATTGACTGGTGAGCTTGGGAACTCAAAAAGGCCTGGGCGTCCACGGATGACAACAGTGGTGGATGATCGCCGCATACTTTCTTTGGTGAAGAAGAACCCGTTCACAACATCAACTGAAGTCCAGAACACTCTCAGTGAAGTAGGTGTATCTGTCTCTAAGTCACCAGTAAAGAGAAGACTCCATGAAAGTAAATACAAAGGGTTCACATCTAGATGCAAACCATTCATCAATTCCAAAAATAGACAGGCCAGAGTTAAATTTGCTGAAAAACACCTCATGAAGCCAGCTCAGTTCTGGAAAAGTATTCTATGGACAGATGAGACCAAGATCAACCTGTACCAGAATGATGGGAAGAAAAAAGTTTGGAGAAGAAAATGAACGGCACATGATCCAAGGCACACCACATCCTCTGTAAAACATGGTGGAGGCAACGTGATGGCATGGGCATGCATGGCTTTCAATGGCACTGGGTCACTTGTGTTTATTGATGACATAACAGCAGACAAGAGTAGCCGGATGAATTCTGAAGTGTACCGGGATATACTTTCAGCCCAGATTCAGCCAAATGCCGCAAAGTTGATCGGACGGCGCTTCATAGTACAGATGGACAATGACCCCAAGCATACAGCCAAAGCTACCCAGGAGTTCATGAGTGCTAAAAAGTGGAACATTCTGCAATGGCCAAGTCAATCACCAGATCTTAACCCAATTGAGCATGCATTTCACTTGCTCAAATCCAGACTTAAGACGGAAAGACCCACAAACAAGCAAGACCTGAAGGCTGCGGCTGTAAAGGCCTGGCAAAGCATTAAGAAGGAGGAAACCCAGCGTTTGGTGATGTCCATGGGTTCCAGACTTAAGGCAGTGATTGCCTCCAAAGGATTCGCAACAAAATATTGAAAATAAAAATATTTTGTTTGGGTTTGGTTTATTTGTCCAATTACTTTTGACCTCCTAAAATGTGGAGTGTTTGTAAAGAAATGTGTACAATTCCTACAATTTCTATCAGATATTTTTGTTCAAACCTTCAAAATAAACGTTACAATCTGCACTTGAATTCTGTTGTAGAGGTTTCATTTCAAATCCAATGTGGTGGCATGCAAAGCCCAACTCGCGAAAATTGTGTCACTGTCCAAATATTTCTGGACCTAACTCTATCTATCTCTCTATCAATTATATCGATCGATCTATCTATCTATCAATCTGTCCTTCTATCTATCCTTCTATCCTTCTATATATCAATTATATCTATCTATCTATTCTATCTATCAATTATAACTATCTATCTATCTGTCCTATCTATCTATCTATCTATCCCTCTATCCCTCTATCTATCCTTCTATCCTTCTATCCATCTATCTATCTATCTATCTATCAATTATATCTATCTATCCTTCTATCTATCCATCCATCTATCTATCTATACTTCTATCTATCCCTCTATCTATCTATCTATCCTTCTATCTATGCATCTATCTATTATCTGTCATGTATCTATATATCCCTCTATCATCCATCCATCCCTCTATCATCCCTCTATAATCCATCTCTCTATCATCCATCCATCTTTGCATCTTAATAATCTGCTTCTGGTTTCTCAACAGCAATATAGAGGTCAAGATAACTAAAACTGCCTACGTTTTTCAATACAGGCAGTAGCTCAGTGGTAGAGCTGCTGCCTATGGAACAATGAGCTTTCACAGTTCCAGAGCTGATGATAATTTAATTTATTCACTGCACTGAGGGAGGAGCCGGGATATCAGCTGTGAGCCTCGGGAGTGTGGGACACACCTCTAAAATCGGGGCAGTCCCGCAGACTCCGGGACGGTTGGGAGGTATGAATAAAGTATTACTTTAAGAAGGCTCCATGTCTCACCATCCACTACATCTTTGAAGGCGAGACCACCTTCATTTTATAGACAATCATCTTGGCTATCTCAAACATACATGTGACTTACAACTATTTAGCATATGATTATTTATGCAGATTATTGGCATCTTACTCACATTTCCTAATAGCTCAGTGTGTTATTAGGTTGATTCACAAGTAAAAATCACTGGCGAGGAGGCGCCATGAAGAAGATTTCCCAAGAAAAGAGACACCGCATTATCCAGCTCATCAATAGCGGTGTCTCAGCCAAGAAAATTACAAAACTGTATCATGTGAGGCCATGACAGGTGGAAGAATACGAAATTACATCTGTTCATCCATTCAAAAGTATACAGGTGCTAGAGGTGGGGAGACAGAAGGCGCAAATAGGGTCTTACCCGGTAAAACCAGAAATGACGGAAAGTTATGATAACACTCACCTGATCAGGTTGTGCCAGTCACAACTCCTGAAATCGCATGTGAGTGTCAGCTTGGTTAAAAAGCAGCGGCCCCGTAAAACAGCCAAAAGTCATATATAAATATAATAAAACGGGTTTTAGCCGCGCTGAAAAACCACTGGTGCAGGATTAATGAAGAAGTTTCTTTTTTATTACAGCATTTCCAACGCGTTTCAGAGACTGGAACCGTCTCCTTCCTCAGGGAAAAAAGAAATCATGCAGCTGTCTAACAGTCAAGTGTTATAAAGGAGGATAAAGACTGCCACGTTGACAGCCATGACGTCATCCACCCACTCTGTTTGCAGGGCAATGACTCATAGACACGTGGAGAACATACAAAAAAAACACAATTAAATACAACAAATTATTGTAAAACACAAATTACTGCATGCGATAAAAATAAACATTATTAAAAGTTTTTAAAAACAAGTTTTTCGTGGTCCATTTTTAACATATAAAATTTGAGTTTTTCAGGCAAAATTCATAAAACAGGGGGTTAAATGGAAATGGAGAGGTGCGAACCTATGGACAAGTACTGGTATGCAAAGGGATTAAACCACCAAACCATTCCTCCAAATGCATCCAGTGGGCTTGGTGGAAATGGGGATGGAATGTCATGAAGTAGCACAGAAAGATCAGTTAATAAAGGCAAACGCCCTTAAAAAATGTGAAAATTTAATAAGTTTCTATATATATATAAACTGTAGAACTGTGCAAGTACATAAGCGTGATAAATGTTAGATCCATTTAATGCATCAAACTTTCCTGCTTGGAAGGATCAAAGTGAAAAATTTGAAACAAAGAGGGGCTGATGTGAAAGAGTCTGACATAAGGTGGAAAGAAATCGCATCTGTAAAAAGAAGCAAGTGCCAGTGGTGACGGGGTGAAATAAGTTCAGACCGTGGGAAAAAACAAACTGCGCAAGCGCATGGGAAGGATATAACCTTGCCAGGGTGATGAAAGTTCAGACAGCATGGAAATGTGCTCAGTGGCACAGAGTAGAGGGTGAATACACAAGTGAAAGTGCACTGTGCAAGGATGAAGAGTGTTTGGAGCTAATGATTATACTGATACAATTATCGGGATGACTGATGGACACCAAACAGGGGAAAAATACTTGTGAAATTAAAACACTCCAAAGAAGGCTATTACACCAAGATAATGACAATATAAAAATGTACATCATACGGGGAGGAGGAGTGCATGGAGCTAGCGGTAATACCGGCATTTCTATAGAGGAGAGGAACCAGGAGAAAAGGGGGACCGAATGTGTTTATAAATATTAAAATGTATTAAATATAAAGATAAAAATTATTGACAATAACAAGGCATCCATTAATACCAATTATTATAATCTTTTAAATTTATTAGAAAGGGAAAGTATTCAATATTAATTAATTAATTAATTAATACTTTAAATTTGGAGTGGAAGCACGCTGGAAAAAATGAAACTAACGAATCATAAAAATGTGTTGAAAAAATGTAAAATTACTTAATTTTATTTAATTAATTAATATTGAATACTTTCCCTTTCTAATAAATTTAAAAGATTATAATAATTGGTATTAATGGATGCCTTGTTATTGTCAATAATTTTTATCTTTATATTTAATACATTTTAATATTTATAAACACATTCGGTCCCCCTTTTCTCCTGGTTCCTCTCCTCTATAGAAATGCCGGTATTACCGCTAGCTCCATGCACTCCTCCTCCCCGTATGATGTACATTTTTATATTGTCATTATCTTGGTGTAATAGCCTTCTTTGGAGTGTTTTAATTTCACAAGTATTTTTCCCCTGTTTGGTGTCCATCAGTCATCCCGATAATTGTATCAGTATAATCATTAGCTCCAAACACTCTTCATCCTTGCACAGTGCACTTTCACTTGTGTATTCACCCTCTACTCTGTGCCACTGAGCACATTTCCATGCTGTCTGAACTTTCGTCACCCTGGCAAGGTTATATCCTTCCCATGCGCTTGCGCAGTTTGTTTTTTCCCACGGTCTGAACTTATTTCACCCCGTCACCACTGGCACTTGCTTCTTTTTACAGATGCGATTTCTTTCCACCTTATGTCAGACTCTTTCACATCAGCCCCTCTTTGTTTCAAATTTTTCACTTTGATCCTTCCAAGCAGGAAAGTTTGATGCATTAAATGGATCTAACATTTATCACGCTTATGTACTTGCACAGTTCTACAGTTTATATATATATAGAAACTTATTAAATTTTCACATTTTTTAAGGGCGTTTGCCTTTATTAACTGATCTTTCTGTGCTACTTCATGACATTCCATCCCCATTTCCACCAAGCCCACTGGATGCATTTGGAGGAATGGTTTGGTGGTTTAATCCCTTTGCATACCAGTACTTGTCCATAGGTTCGCACCTCTCCATTTCCATTTAACCCCCTGTTTTATGAATTTTGCCTGAAAAACTCAAATTTTATATGTTAAAAATGGACCACGAAAAACTTGTTTTTAAAAACTTTTAATAATGTTTATTTTTATCGCATGCAGTAATTTGTGTTTTACAATAATTTGTTGTATTTAATTGTGTTTTTTTTGTATGTTCTCCACGTGTCTATGAGTCATTGCCCTGCAAACAGAGTGGGTGGATGACGTCATGGCTGTCAACGTGGCAGTCTTTATCCTCCTTTATAACACTTGACTGTTAGACAGCTGCATGATTTCTTTTTTCCCTGAGGAAGGAGACGGTTCCAGTCTCTGAAACGCGTTGGAAATGCTGTAATAAAAAAGAAACTTCTTCATTAATCCTGCACCAGTGGTTTTTCAGCGCGGCTAAAACCCGTTTTCTTATATTTATATATGACTTTCATCCATTCAAAAGCTAAGAGGTGATGTCCAGGGAAAATATCGGAGTCACCAAGCCATCTCATCATAAGGTCTATCAGTTCTGGAGACACCTGGCAGTGGAGGCGGCTCGTCTGCTCCATAATAGTGAGATCACAAACGTCCATGAAGCACCCATTGACGCATGTTACACAAGTCTGGAATGGTGGCCAGTAAAAAAGTGAAGACTCAACTTCAATATCGTCATAAAAATCATTGGCTTGAGATTATAAAGAATGAAAAGTGGACAGTAGAAGATTGGAAACGGGCGATTTGGAGTGTTGACACGAACATCCATAGACTAAGTTCTGATAGGTGCAAATAGGCTGGAATAAACAAGGCAAAAAAGGGATAACAGATCAAGAAATTGTATGAACTGTCAAGTTCAGTGGAGGAAGCCTGATGATATGGGGGTGTTTCACAGCCAAAGGCATTGGATACTTGATCAGGGTGGATGGTGGTTTCAATGCTGAGCTGTATGTGAGGATCTTACAAGATGAGTTACTTTGTACACTCAAGTACTATGGGTATGAGAAAAATAGTGTTCCAGCAGAACAATGACCTGCCAACACTGTGCATCACCAAAAGATCACCATTCCTACAGTGAGGTATGGTGGAGGCAGCATTGTACTTTGGGTCTATTTCTCGGCAGCTGGACCTGAGACTTTAATCAAGTTGGAGGGAATTATGAACAGTTCTAAATATCAGTCAATTTTCAATCAAAACCATGAGGCCCTTACTTAGATGCTGAAAATGAAGAGGAATTTCGCCTTTCAGCACAACAATGACTCTAAGTGGCCTACATATCAACAAGAGTGGCCTTTCCAGAAGATCACAGTTCTAAATTTGGCTAAGCCATGGCCCAGACCCAAATCCAATCCAAAATTTGTGGTGACCTGAAGACGGCGCTGTACACAGGAGATAACCTGGCAATCTGACAGATGTGGAGCTACTGCAAGGAGAGGGGGGGGGGAGATCAACAGTTCTAGATGTATCATGTGGTAGATTTTGACCCAAAAAGACTACCGTATTTTTAGGACTATAAGACTTACTTTTTAACAAGAAAAACTCTTGCTAAAGTGTGTGTGTCTCATAGTCTGGAGGCAGCTTCCTGTGATGGAATAGGTCGCTGATAGAGCGTCCTTTTCGATTACAGAGAGAACTGCTCTCCCTTTCCTCCCGCTATACACTGATCTGTGTGATCAGGGCAGAGCAGGAGCATACTGGGACCTGAGTGGAGGCTGTACGAGCTTAAATAGCTGAAAAACCTTCCACAAGATTAATTCACATCACACGAACTAAAAGAGCCTTGAGTTAATTGGGTGGAAAGTCTTTCAGCTGCTCAGCTATTGAAGCCTCCATTCAGGTCCCAGTCAAGGACTGCAAGATGTGGTAATGAATAGTGTGTGTGTCTATATATGCATAGAATCAGAATGGTAGAGTTGGAAGGGACCTCAAGGGCCTTTGGTTTCAACCCCCTGCGAGTGCAGGCTTTCCTAAATCATCCCAGCTATGTTTATAGCTTGAAGATTTCAATTGATGGCGAGCTCACCAGCTCCCGTGGTAGCCTGTTCCACTTTCTGACTGCCCTCACTGCCTTCCGCGGTAGCCTGCTCCACTCTTTGACTGCACTCACTACCTCCTGCGGTAGCCTGTTCCACTCTCTGGCTGCCATCACTGCCTCCTGTGGCCCCCTGATCCATTCTCTGTCTACCGTCACTGCCTCCCGTGGCTGCTTATTCCATTCTGACTTCACTCACTGCCTCCCATGCCCCCCTGTTCCACTCTCTGACTGACCTCACTGCCTCCTGTGGTGCCCTGTTCCACTCTCTGACTGACCTCACTACCTCCTGTAGCCTCCTGTTCCACTCTCTGACTGCCCTCACTACCTCCTGTGGCTGCCTGTTCCATTCTGACTGCACTCACTGCCTCCCATAGCCCCCTGTTCCACTCTCTGACTGACCTCACTACCTCCTGTGGCCTCCTGTTCCACTCTCTGACTGCCCTCACTACCTCCCGTGGCTGTCTGTTCCCCTCTCTGACTACCCTCACTACCTCCTGTTCCACACTCTGACTGCCCTCACTGCCTCCCGTTGCCACCTTTTCCACTCTCTGACTCCCCTCACTACCTCCTGTGGCCTCCTGTTCCACTCTCTGACTGCCCTCACTACCTCCTATGGCCTCTTGATCCACTCTCTGACTGCCCTCACTGCCTCCCGTGGCTGCCTGTTCCACTTTATGACTGTGCTCACTGCCTCCCGTGGCCCTCTGTTCCACTCTCTGACTGCGCTCACTGCCTCCCGTGGCCGCCTGTTCCACTCTCTGACTGCCCTCACTGCCGCCTGCGGTAGCCTGTTCCACTTTTTGACTACCCTCACTATCTCCTGTGGCCTCCTGTTCTACTCTTTCACTGCCCTCACTACCTCCTGTTCACTCTCTGACTAGCTTCATTACCTCCTGGGCTGCCTGTTCCACTCTCTGACTGCCCTCACTGCCTTCCGTGGTAGCCAGTTCCACTCTCTTACTGCCCTCACTACCTCCTATGGCCTCTTTTTTCACTCTCTGACTGCCCTCACTACCTCCCGTGGCCATCTGTTCC